>NC_047583.1:5000000-5247500 GCF_011004845.1 Esox lucius
AAACATCATAAGATACCATTGCTACAAGAAGCCTGTCTTCTTTGCCATTGTTTGGTATTCCACACAACGCTTCCTTTATTATGGGTGCATATCAGTGACCTTAAGTGACTGTAAACACTTGAAATACAAACTAAAACCTCCTCTGGCACCGTAAAAAAGCAGTAAGCCCAGGATTTTTGGGAATGTTTGGTCAGTTACCATCAATACAAACTATTCAGCCACTCTTTTTCCAAAATCATGCTGCAGCCATAACATCTGTAGTCATGCTGAAGTCAGGGATTAATTAAAATTAATCAGATAAGGTACAGCCTATTATCCTTCTTCTGAATGCCTGCTACATTGTTAGCCCATTAAAAACTGTTTAGGTTGAGCCCTGAATGCTGATTGGCTATAATATGCGGTATATCAAACAGTACAGGTTCGACAATGATGAGATCATAATAATAGTCATAAGGCGCATTGTGGATTTGTGGTTTATGGCCAATATACCATGACTAAGGACTGTGTCCAGGCACTACAAGATGAAACAAGCCTCAGAACAGCCATTATCCATGGGGTATTTTGGCAATACACCACCCCAAGTCGTGCCTTATTGCTTAGGTAGAATAATAATTCTCAAATGTCTAGATTTGTGCGGAATAACAGTTGTGCTTTAACTCTGAAAATATAAAAACTTTACTTGTATCTACACGAGTTCAAAACAGCAGTCTCCAATGAAATAAATGAACATAAACCATTTCTGTGATAGAAGGCCAATAGGAACTGTAAGCGTTTCTATAATCAAATCGTAATACCAATACAAACCAATGAATGCAAGTATAAATATCCACAACAAAGTCCGATATACATTTGTTTATGTTCCTTATTTAACAAGAGCCATACAAAAATAACAGGAACAAGATATACATAACAATTGAATTTGAATGTGCATAAAATAGTTAATTAGATCATGTGAGCAACTGTACATGACAACAAAAAGGATTGTCTAACTCATGTACTTTCCAGAGATGCTTTGACTGTTGACAAAGACAGGATCCACAGAGGCCACTTTGGCAGCGATAAAGGAATGAATACAATGTAGGACTGCCGTCAGATTGGCAAACTCCAGCTCCTGCAATGAAAATAAAGACAATGAATAAACATTTTGAGAAATATTCTTAACAGTTCGCATAACATTTACATAATGTATGCATACATTAAAATGTCACAATTTATTTTGTAAGAAATAGCCAATAGTGTTATAATAAAAACACTTTACGGGTTCCCCACATGACATTTACCAGAAAGTGTTTGTGTATACAAATGAGATTGTAAAACCTGATATGAATGTGACCACAATATTTAAACATTCTGCTACAGTATCCATTGATACTCCTTAGAGGCCATTGCAATGTAATATAACAGAATGTGACAGGTAGCATCACACTGTACCTTCATTTCTATCTGTCTGTTTTCAGCATTCTTGAAGAGGAGTTTTACCCTTGTTTTACCATCATCAGATGAGCCTTTCAGCTGAGAGAATTTGTATCTCCATAATATATTCTATGGGGGATAAGAGTAGAAAATATAGCAATTAAGGGTATCTTACACCTTTTCTTCAATTAATGGTTTAGGGGATAACTCCGGCATCAAAAAACGACCCCCTAGTGTGGAAATAGTGAGTAAAAGACTGACCTGCGAGGAGCTCTCTGAACAGGTGAAGCCAGATCCAAAGTCTATGGTAAAACACAGTACTTTACCCTGGCTACTGCACAGGTAGGTCTTCGACTGTTGAAAGAGGAACATTGTGATTTAGACGTACAATCAGGCTTTTAGAGATTCCGTCATGAAAAGAGTAAACATGTCAGAATCCCATACAGAAAGATTTTTCTGGGAAATCTTAACATGACCTGATGAGGCCGGTACTGAAAAGATAGTTCAAATAATGTGCATTATCATTATAGTTATTTTTTGCGAGGCGTATGTCATGTCGATGCGTGGTTCACTTAGCTGTGGTTTAAGCTAGCCGTTGGGACACTGTTCATGCTTGAAAGCTAAGGGAGTGCCACCAGGGTCAGAGAATAATCTATGGATTATTGTGAAATAAATTACTTCCAAGTAAATGCTTGAACTCCCTCTGAGCTTTGAATAATTACAGAAATGGACACCCACCTCCTTAAGGGCTCAACAAAAAGAAGTGATCATCCAATGCTGAAATAGTCTGTCCACCGAAATAGGTGTTTTGAATCCATTATGCTGGGGAGGAATTTAGATTGTCAATTGAGAATACTTCAAAACTAGTTCTGCATTGTTATTCATAGTTTAGCTGTACTGATCTCCACTGCTCTGTATAAAATGCAAGAGCAAAGTAATATATCTGTGGCTGTCTGGAGCCTCTAGGCTTCCATTAACTGCCCTAACGCGAACCACCAAATGTGTGACACTGCTTTTCACAATCTTATTGAAAGCACCAATCCACAAGAAATTTGCCTCTGTAGGGCATTGTAGATCTTGGTGTAAATACGTAACACTGCGCAGCAACCTTATCTTCTGTTTCGTCTCAAAACACTCTCTTCTGCTTTTCCCCCCACTTACTTTAATCCTGTAAAATGTATGAAACAGCAAAAATATTCCCAAAAAAAAATTTGAACAAATTATATATACTGAAATGACAAGATTTGTGAGGGCAGATGAACTTATACTCTCGATGTTTGAGAATGAGCAGCGTCATGCTAAATACCGATCGTACATTGATGACGATGCATCCTGGGGATGTTTGGCCACCGTTTGTAAATGTGGCACTGTCGAGTCAAAACAGGTCTCCGCAAAATGGGGTCCTGTGCCCCACGCCGTCAAAACCACTCCCTTTGGTATTCCATGGCTAGCTGAGGTATGACAGTGATCCTACTGATACATTTTGCACATATAAACCAACATATTACACAAATGGGAGGTTTAAAAAAACTAAAGTGTTGCTATTCCCAGAAGTCCCAGACTGCCTTTTTAATTGGGAGGCTTCCTCATCTCCTCAACACGGATAGGGAGAATACAACATGCAGCAGTTTCAGGTTATTTCTATACCACAGTAAGGGGAACCCCTGTAGGTCTACTCAATCTACTACAATTAAAATATGCCTTTTCTCAACCTTTGCTCACACGCTCACTGTTCCCAGTACACAGCCTGTCCACATTTCATGTCAGTACTCCAACAGCAGCTAGGTCCAGACAAAACACATTTGTAAAACTGTAAAGAAAATAGTGCAGCCAGGTTTTTTCCACAGTAATGTTTATTTAACGCTGCTGTCCAGGAAGTTTCAGGGCTCAGCCCAAGTTCAACTCTGCTGAGAGCTCCTCTGAAACCACGGGAGGCTTGTCTAATTGGCTAGAGAAGAGAGCATCACTGGCTAATTGAAATCAGGCAACATTTCCATTGGCCTCTCAAAGGACGACGTCCCGAGTTGACATCACCAGAAGGCAGAAAAATTCAAAATTCTCAGGTTTTTCATAGAGTGAAAAAGGGGTAAAAGTCTACATTTTAATTATGCCTTTTGTGCTGCCCACACCATGATAACTGTTAACACCTCCGGATAATGTGCAGAATAAGCTTCATTAGAAAACCCAGATCAGTTGGGCTGGATTTAATTTGTCTTTGGCAGGACAGGGCTACCTTTATAGTCTGCAGGGCCTTACGAGTGATGTATTCTAAAGGCCCACTCTGCTGTAAATTCAGGTTGTATTCTCCGTTTTGTGTCTTACAAGAAACCAAAGCTCACTCTCCACTGTCTAAAGTGAAGGGACAAAGGCCATTATGATTAATGCAAATGTACACTTCCCAGGGGTTAAGTGCTTGCCCGATTACAAGAGGCTGTCATTTCACAGTAGAATAATATTGATTGGCTAGTCCCAATTCCAGTCTGCAGTACACATGCTGACATTTTTCTCTGGTACAATAACGAACTTGAAGTTCGAAGAATGAAGTTGAAACTTAATTGAGCCCTGCAGAATCGCGATCCTAAACTATCCATGAACACGCTTTCACTGTATGGAACATAATGGGATTATTTCTGCCCTAAAAGACTGTCACATTGATAACTTATTTTCTCAACAGCCAATTTATTTTAAGATCCTGCGTCTGGTCAACCCAATGAGCTATATGATTATATTTGTGTACACTGATACAGGTTGGTGAGGACAATTGAAGCAGAACAAAAGTATGGATTTTTGTGGGTTCACACTTTGCCCTTGAAACTTACAGTATTTCAGCACTGCAGTGATTTAAACCTCTTCTGACAAGTTCTTTCCTTTGTATTATTTATAAATGTCTGTAGTAAAGGGTTCTGAGCATCACAGCCCTCAGGGTTTAGTGTGTTTTAGCCTTTTACTTTGCTTGGCTGCGTTTGAAGGGGGGGGGGGGGGGAATTATACAGAACACTGCTGGCCATTCCATGAGGTCCAGGGCCTGACATCCAGCAGACTTTTTTAACCCTTGGTTCAAATGAATACTTGTGAAAAGGAGTTCAAAACAAGAGCATTTCCAGTAGATATTCTGGAAAGATCCCCTCTAATTTGGAAAAATGCCTGTAATGGTTTTGACAATCGTCTGAGTTTCAGAGAGAGGTAACCGTTGTTGTGATGGAAGGACAGTGCAACGCTCATGAAGATATTATGAAACATTTACGTGTTTTGATTGCCTGTATTTATCTTTTATAGAATGTTTAATTGAATCAGAAATGACAACATTGGTCACTTTATTTTGAAAGACAACACTTATACACAGCCAGTGGCTGTCTTATGGTATATATCTGGCAGGATATTCGTATCATTAGCTGAAGCTACTGTACCTTCTTGTGATATTAGGAGCTAAATAATTTAATGTAGTCTGACCTTAACTGCATATTGAACATATACAGGCCAAGGTCGAATGAGAGGTTAAATAAAAATAAAATATTTGCTGAAAAGAAGACTTATGAGAATTAGTAATCTACTGACTTGGCAAACCTTGTAGCCTGCACAAGTCCTACCAGACCTCATCAGCATTATGCCGCATCCCCTCCTGTAACAAGCAATTTAATGGCTCAATGAGGTGGGGACATCTCCTTTGGGCTGAATTTAATTAAAATAACAATAATGTTTCTTAAAAGGAACAAATCAGAAACAGAAGGCTCCCCGGCTTCCAACTCTCTGTCCAATTGATTTCCCTGTAGGGGAAATTAAAATCAGCCCGGCATCGGTAAATTAAGTGCACTTTGTGCCCTGGATGTGCAGCCTTTGTGGACAGAGTTAGGTTGCCGGTAAAATAACAATCACAAAGGATCCCCCACACCCCCACCCCGGTAGAATAATTCCTCATAATGCCATTTGGCTTTGTCACAAATGGACTTTAAGTACTATTCCAGGGTAATCCACTAAAAAGGAACACATTATCAAAATGAAGACACCGTTAGAATTTACCGTACGTATCAGCACTGCAGCGAATGCTTGTCCAGTTGTGATAACACTATGAAGGCTCCCCGGGGGGGGGAATGTGGCCCAAAATCTGGAGAAATGTCAATCGAACCACTTATTGGTGCCAAAGGCCTTGGACTCCGGAGAGAGTCACGCCATTTCCCATCAAGCCAAGATTTGCTATCCCACTCACCCCTACTCTCTGCACCTCCACGAAGACGGCTCTTTGGAACGACTTCTCCCACGCGGCGAGGTCCGAGGTCATCTCCACACTGAAGGTGTGGCTCTGACCGTGGCCAACCAGAATGCTGAAGCAGAAGGGCTCCCCGTCCCGTGGCTCCTCGTCCGGCTGGAGGCCAAGGTAGAGCCGCGCCTGGATCCAGCAGTCCTCCGCCATCCAAGGCTGCAACACATCACATCCAACGAAGAGACTCTGAGGAAGTCACATGTCAGCGCTTCCCTGGTGCTGCCGTCGAAGCTCCCATGTTTATGCCGGTTTCTCAATTGACAGCAAAACGTTTGTTTCACCCGAACACATGAGTTACATGCGCGTAGGTGAAAGTAACTTTGGCCCTGGCATATCATCCTGGACATTAATAAAAAGCCTAATTTAGGGATTAGTTGGACATTGCTTAGAGCCGAACAGGCCCTAGGGGCAATTCTGGCAAATGCCAGATGGGCTGATCCATCCCTTGAATTGTGAATCTGTCTAAATATTATTATTTTTTTTTTCTATCACAAATTGTTCACTATTTGGCTAATATTTTGGGCCTTGATGAAAAATAACAGTCCACTGTGAGGGTCTCCAGGAACAAAATTGAACTTTGATTGAATTAACTAGCCATGTTAGAAAGTTTTGGATCTGCTAAAAACAACAAAGTAAATGTACGAAAGATAACATACATACCTTGTGGACCTTAAACAGAACCTCATAGAGGTTATACATCGTTTCAGCATTTTCCCAGTCTGTGGCGTTAACCTGAGAGACAAATGAGCATGGATCATTTTATGAGCTTTCATTTGTTACATTTTTTTAGAGATTTAATGCCTTCCAGGCAAGATGTACGATACATTTAAGCCAAATAAATGAATCAACATACAGTGTTGAAGAGAAATGGCATCTGGAAGCTCGGCATTAACTCACTAAATCTTCTCACTCAAAAACATGACCTCTGAACGAGGGCAGGAAATTAAATGGTTTAATTATCCATTTCATGCTTAACTAATGTATGAGAGAAGGTGGTAAAGATAGAGAGCGTGCTTCAATTGCAGTGGGCTGGAATCAAAACCATACCACAGCAGCTTAGACTGGTAGAACACCGCAGGCCACATAATCTATGATCTGTTTAGTATGTGGTTTGGGTTCCAGTTTGAAACTTAGTTAAAAAATAGATGTGTTTGTAAAGTATGAATAATAAAGTCCCAAATAACCGCTTATACACAGTATGCAAGCAAAATAATGGCATTAACTGTTCATTCAGCTGAAACATGTTTATATATATATAAACATGTTTCAGCTGAATGACCAGTTAATGGGTCATCATGGTTAAATACTAGCCGAACTGGTCAATCCTTGGACTATTTAAAGGTTAATGAACGAAGAGAAAATCAATATGAGTTTCGTACAGGAGGACTCCTGAAGATGTAGAGCGAAGGGCCTCTCAATGCCAGGAACTTGAAGGTACTTAATGAACTCCCATTTGTAGCTTGAGGGTTTTCACACACCCAACCCATGTGGACAATCTGCAGAAACAAGGTTGAAACAATCTCATATGCCTTATTTGGTTATTATCAATACACCTACACACTACGAGCGGATAAGGCTTTTAAAATATCTTCAGCTCCTTGCATAACAACATACCTGATCACCCGGGGAACAATTTCTGTTAATCATTTTCATCTGTTGGGAGGAGAACAAAAGTAGCATGGTCAGACTAATTCTATTATTTATACTGTAGCATGGTCAAACCGATCAAATATATATATATATATACTGTAACATGGTCAAATCAGATCTAATATTTATACTGTAGTATGGTCTAACCAGCTCTAATAAATTACTGTGGCTCGAGCAAACGAATGAGAAAAACAAAACAACTACCATCCCGTCAAGCAAGCTTCATGTCGGCTGCGACGTATCATGTAAAGTCACTCTCCGCTGATTAACATACCAGAACCCAGGGGACGTGTTGCTGCCTATTTATAGGTTGTTGGTCACCACAATAAAAGTCCCAGTTCTGCTCCCCAAGCACGGCTCACAATCACCTCCTGATTGGACGTTTAGCAATCAGACTTCTCATCTATAATTAGGTGACGCATGAGTGAATTAATCGTACTTAAAAAAAAAAAAAAACAGCCATGCGGCTGTGCACGCGTGGCGACATGGTTGTGTATTCGGGAACGAACACCGAGCACAGTGCCCTGATCAAACGGGAATAAAGGAAATTAGATAGCTTAACACTTGTGACCATGTGAACGCATCAATGAGGGATTACTGCTTAGCCGTAATTAATTAGGCCCACGAACACCCCCTTCTAAAAGAAAGGGAACAGAGGACTAGAATTATTCTCGCAAGTCTAACGGGAATGGGAGGATTCGGTGTCGTATGGCGCCGCTCAGATTGTAGAACATTGGTGAGTCACTTGTAAGCTCGTCTCGAGAAGTGTGTCTCAAGTGAGTGTTCGGCCACTGGCAGTTGCCACTGTGAACCCTGTCTAATCAATCCGGATCTATGGTGGAAAAAGGTCTGTTCATGCCACAGACCTACCTGGTCCAGCGTCAGATCACTGATATTGGTAGAGATAGCCTGAAGCCAGTCGGTGCATTCTGCTGCCGTGCAAAACTGAAGAATATTGCTGCTTGCCCCATCCATGGTGCAGACTTCAAAGCTGTTCGACCTGGAGGGTGTATGAAAGTTCAGGTTACAGTTGTGCAGTAAGTTGAAAGCAGGTCTGGACCGAGCTAGGTCCTCAGGGGAAAAGCCGTTACCGAGCTGTTCTATCACTGACCTCAGGTCAGTCAGTGTTCACTCACTATGGCAACTTATGAAAGCATTAGGGAAATGCCTTGAAAAAGTATTCTTACAACCCTGCACAGATTTCATGATTTGCAGCCCATAGCTTGCAATTTTGGCTGGTCTACAACATAATCCACACTTTCATAAAGACAAAAGCATTGAGAAAATGACAACGCATTACTTAAAAATAGAATTGGTTTTGAAAATAATTGATTATATAACATAATTGCCACAGCACCGAAATTACTTAGAAGTTCACATACAACATCAGACGGTTACAAGTCACGACTTGGTTTGAAAGGACATCATGATTTGTTGTATGTCATAGATAATGAAACTGCTACACTAAAATGGCATACAGACGTACTGAAATCCCATTCATCACCTATATTTAATGTGATGCTTTTTGACATTTCATTTTTGAGAGTTTGAAACATATTCAAGATGAATTAGACTCAGACACCACTGTCAGTAGTATTCAACAGAAATAGCATTGAAGTTGACAACGATGCCAAATAAATGTTTCTCTGATATTTAGGAAATTGCATTTATCACTTAGATTTTCAAAAGCGACAAATGTTAAGAAAATCCTCCAAAGGCCGGATGAGGTGTCAGACGAGGAATAAAAGGCATAATGAAAGCATTGTGGTCAACATTTAAATAGAGATTTTCCAAAAGATATCCACCAGTATTAAGTGTTTTTGGACAGGAAATAAATATACATAGAAATAGAATGAATAGATTCAAGTCAATGATTCACTTGATCAACAAATGTTTTCAATATATTAATTATCATCTGATAGTTAATATCTGGGTAGATTAATCCAAAATAAGTCCCTAGAGCTGGCACACACTACTCTCTCCAGCCACCCAGACTAAAACCAAGTTATAATGTTACAAGTCAGAACAGCCTGGCTCTCTAATCCATTAGTGAAGCTAGGTTCTTATGATGAAAACATCCTTAAAACTCCTCACGCATGTGTACAATAGGCTTGTTAAAATTATTTGTTCCACTGAGGTGACACACAGGTTAGTCAGAGATAATTCTGAGGGATGCTCAATTGTGAAATTCATACAAATCCTCTCCATGTGTAGAAAAAGGTGGAAAAACCCCACTGGAAACATGCAGTGAAACTATACAGTGCATATATCCATCCTCCTAGACTAATTTATGTTGCGGTTATTTTGCTTTTATATGCATTTTTCTTTATTTTACCTTCTATTTTATGAACTTTAGGAATTATTCTTGTACAATGAATATAATAATATCAATCAAATAGTATATTTACCATTAAGAGAGAGATTAAAACCTGCAAAAAGCCCTTTTGTGATAGCATTATTTGAGGTAATGCAAGTCCAGTGATAGCTATACCCAGTCTGACCTGTTTCTGAGATTGCCTGGAGATTGCAATGTTCTGCTCCAACTATCAGCACACGGCTGCCTGGTCCTCTAAAACCCTCACTGTCTTAGTGAGTGACAGAGCACTGTAAAAAAAATGCCATTAGCCCACAGTGTTCCATTCTCGTTGGGAATTGATGAGCACATTGAGGAATAGGAAAGGGGAATGGGAATGGGGGCTGGATGAAATAAGAGCTCACTGTGAGCCGAGGACGGTTGAGCGGTCCAAGCTGCTGACCCCGGCACACGTTTATGCCATCTCAGTCGGCCTGGGTTCAAACCTGCCTGACTGCCTTTGACTGGACCTCCCACTACTTTCCCTCTACTTCTCATTCCATCACATACATAAAAAACAAACAAACAGTGAAAGGAGTGGGACCGCCACACAAATAATGGCTCAGGTTAATCCTCCCCAAAAAGTGGACACCAAGGATAAAGAAATCTCTTGAAAACACTGGCAGCTCCACAAGGTGCTAGAATAATTTATATCTGTTAGTGATAGCCACATGTCCTGAAGAGGAAAATAAATCTATTTTCTGCTGACTAGTCATTCGGATATTGAGGTAAAAATAACACCCAGTGGAAAACAAATGCCAGGAATGTACGTTGAAATTCAAGAGAAAGAAAAAGGACAGCGGGAATATTACAGTACGCTGCATACTCTTAAGAAAAGGGTTCTTTGGCTGTTCCAATAAGAGAACTCTCTGAACCTACTTTGAGTTCCACGTTGAACACACTCGAGTTAATACACGGTAATCTAAAACCAAAAGGTTTTTAAAAAGGAACCAAATGCTTCCATTTTCAGCACATGAGGGATGTGGCTCAACTTATTTTTTCGGGGGAAGATTATGGAAATAATGTAGATGAATCCCAAAAAGTGCTACGTTACATGGAACTCAACATTACTCAACATTACACATTATAGGTCTGTTCTTATTACTTATTCTAAAATTCCCCAGTTCTAAATTCTAACAGAAACTAGCTGTTTGATGTGTCACAGCAACATTTAGTAATGATTTGTCGCTCCAACAAGTTTGCCTTGATGGACGCTCCTCTTGCAGTCACTCAAATGAAATTAGCTCAATATAGTTATGCAAAATAAAATCCACAGTACCAGGAAGGGTTGAGTGTGTCCAAAGTTTTGACTGGTTGTGAATATAAACACTGGTTTTTTAGGTAGACATATCTAGTCTCGATGAGAACCCTCTTTATCCCCAATCCCTTCCTTAGTTTTGAGCATTCAAAGATGTTGTGAATATTGTCTCTTCCAGTACTTGAGGTCTGTCTGAGGGAGGGTGGCTATTCTC
Organism: Esox lucius; assembly: GCF_011004845.1. Lineage (NCBI taxonomy): Eukaryota > Metazoa > Chordata > Actinopteri > Esociformes > Esocidae > Esox > Esox lucius. The sequence goes on from NC_047583.1 coordinate 5,011,147, forward strand.
TTCTGACCTCCCTAATTAACATGGTGTTTTCACCCACAGAACAGCCACTCCCTGGATGGTTTCTGTTAATCGCTCTGTTCTCTGTAAACTCAAGAGACGGTAGTGTGTCAGGTGTTTCCTGAGGTGCTGCAACCACCATGTTTGGCGTCAACAATGAAACCACCAAAGTTGCTCAGACCACACCTGTTCCCCTTTCTAATGTTACGTCACGCCACAGCTTAAACTCTTAGCCATGACAGTTTACCTTATATGTCGAACCACATTGATTCACTGTTTGGTTACATGCATTCACTACCAGGTGTACCTAATTAAGTGGCCGGTAGTGAATATGCATAATTACCTTTAGTCTTTGCTAAGACCAATACTGACAGTGAGATTCTGGGGCATGACATTGCAAAGAAGAGGTAGAAGTTCACATGTTCACAGACGAGTAATGTCTCATATTTATGCATTCTGAAAAACATCTAATCATAACTAATCCATAATTCAAAGTAAGTTAAACCATGTTTTCGACTCTATCAACACTAATAATGTATCATACTTGATTTGATTGAACTCATCAAATGGAATATCTGCAATCAAAACCTGCAGCAGCCTGACTAAGAAGAATCTTAAATATGTGTATTAATATGCTAAAGCAGTGTCTTTATAGATTCTTTCTGAGTGTCAGATAATTGCTTTTTTGTAGAATATGTCAGTTGAATCTGGGCTTTATTAATTAAGAGTGAAAAGTGTAATTATTGGTGTCAATTATAATATAAAGAGAGTAATTTCACTCTTTTCAGCTTTCAATGTTTTCATACTTGGTTAGGCAATAAGACGCAGCCAGAGATTTTTCAATGAACCCGTATTTTGCGATACTATCACTGTATCATTTAAATGACTGTGTCCATTTGTGCAGGCTTGAAAAATTATTGTGTTCAATTTAGAGAGCGTATATGGCACCCAACAGCCATTTTTCAAGAGCGATTCCAAACCTAAGATCTTTTCTTCAAACATTTGCTTTGTGTCCTGAATTTCCATTCCATTATTGCATGGACCTGTCTTTAAGTATTGGTAAATAATAAAAGCAGGCACAATTTGCATACTTTGGTTCTTAATAACATATTTAAAAGACTGTGCAAAAGGCTAAAGACTGTGTAAAAGTCTTTAGCCACCTGAGAAAATTGTTTAAAGCTATTTATATCTCCAGCAAGTGTTTTTAGACTGTATTTGATATGCATGAAAATATTGTATTGTCCAAGAGGTAATTGATATTTTGTCAAATGGCTTTTAGAAATGTCAATACACTGGAGACGTTGGAGAAAGAAATGCAGTAAGAAAACCCAGGCAGCTGATGAAAAGTACTTACAGGTAAATGTTTTGAGGGATACAGGGAAACCATTGAAGTGCTTGCTCCGCAACTGTCATCTGGCAACAATGTACAAGCTTTGGCCGTGAGAAATTTTATAATAAATTGCCTTGCACAGCTGAGAAACAACACTTGCAATCTTTAGTGCTGAAGTGTTTTTAAATGCAAAGAAACACTTACCGGCCAGATAAATAGCTTTAACAAATGTCTTGTGTGAACTAAGACTTTTGCACAGACCTGTACATTTAACAGATTTTTGGCTCTCTGCATTCTCCAGTTTCAGACAGTATTGTCTCAAAGAAGCTCTGAGAAGTTACGCATTTTTTTTACCTACGCATTTTGGAAAACAGCCAAAAGGTCATCCTGACACAAATAGTGGATCATCATGTTTTTTCTGTTTCAGGATACACAGACAGGCTCAAATAGATCTCCAGACGACAGGCATATCTCATACTTCCCATGTTAACCAACAAGATGGGATGAAAATAAAATGTCTTGGGACTTCCGGCCATTCATTTGATATTGTCTACTGTATATCTTTCCAGAACAACCAATTCAGTGAGATAAAGTTCACCATCCGGGGCCAGTCTGCATCTCTGACCTTTTTCAAATGCGGCATGACCGTGCATAGATATTGGCTTTCAACTGAAATGAAAAGTGCCCGGCGGGGCCAACGGCAGAGCACGGCGAAACCGGGCACCTTGGAGGTGAATTACATAACGTGGGATTACCTTACCTTAATACATCCCTTTCAGCCTTGTATCTGGAGACTCGGGCCATCACCAAGGGTAGGGACACAGCGTCCAGCCAGCGCTTCTCGTACTTTGGTTCATTAGCCGGGGGCGAGGAGGGCGAGGACGGAGCCTACGTGGTGAAAATGAAGAAAGCCATGGGTCTCCTCTTATTTCCTGTCTAGGTCATCTGGATCACTGTGCATTCAAAGAGTGCAAAACCACCTGCGTTTATATCGTGAAGAGGTCCTTGTTACTTGGGTATGTTATTTGTAGGCATGTAGGTACCTGTGATTGGTGATGTAGATACAGTAATCTTATAAGGCTCATGTTAGTTGAACATTTTAGCACTGGCCATAGTATTAACGAGTAACTGTTTTCTCTCCTCTGAGCAAATCAAAAGCTACAACTTTTGGAAATTTTCCACAGCAAACATGTCCCCGTTGTTCGGTTTATGTAGAGACCTGCACGCAGTAATCACACTTGACTGGACTTTCAAGTTTTGATGCGCAAAAGAGTTCTAGGGATGACCAGTAATGAAATACCGTCTGACAATTCATCAGGTTTTTATTTTACCAAGAAAAGCTAGGCCGACACACTTGAACACATCAGTCATCCTGTCATTGATTGTAATGCTTCCGAGACGACAAAAGACCAAACATGTTTGATATTCAAAAGACCCAAAGGTAATTATTTTTGGGTCATGTAAATGAATCGATAGGAGGCCCCTCCTGACGCAGTGAATGGAACAGTCAATCACTTCAACGTCGACGACACCTACAGGAGATGAAAAGCTTAGTGGTTTACAATCACCTGTAGGCTAGCACACAAACAGGGGGGTTGTACGGTTTAAGAACAGGAGTTATTTCTGAAGCAATTACTTCGGAATAGTTTCAGGAACCTCCCTTACTTGCAGGGAGAGGTCAATAAATGGCAGACACGTTTTATTTTGTATGTACGCAGACGACATGGTGCGAGGTTGTTGAGCGATACATCATGTATCGCTTTGCAGAGGAAACCAACAAACTAAAACATGCCCTGTTCTTCTGCCCTACATTCTCGCTTTGAGGAACACGACAATGCATAATGAAAAAGACAGCCAATAAAAAGAAACGCTATTAACATCCCTATCCAGAGCATGTATGATCCAATTTGACGTATGCAGTTGGTCGAACCTTGTAGGCAGCTTTTAGTATTGCACATCTTTGACCTCGGGAGGGCGTTTTAAGTGACGAAACCACCTAGTTAATCGTTTTTGTCAGCCACCTGCCCTCTCAACTTCATAATTTACTTCAGACAACCCACCCGGCTAACCCATGATGTTACATTAAGTAAAAGACAGTTGTTCATCCATGAGTAAGTATATGTCAGGGTAGATTTTCCCACAGTTGAAACTAGCAGAATTCAGGGAAAAGGTCTTCCATTTCACCTATAGGCTATGCACCGATAATTTCATTCCCTCTGTTGTTGTGTGAAGCATCAAGCATTTAAAAGTTGGTTAAAATGGAAATTAATGATATACAGGTTACCCATTGAATTTGAAAGAAAATAACTTCCCTCATGAGCTTAGTTCAGCTGCGATACTCCATCACAACCCTATTCATGAGCTTCCCTACGTCTCTGTAAATAATGTCATTTTAAAACCACCTTTCACCGTCTGCTCTGTCCATTCAAAGGTGGTAACAACTCTTCAACTCCATCCCTCAGCTGCAGTTGCCTGCTTTGCTACTTTTCAAACCGCAGGCAGCATTTTTAAATAAAATTATAATAAATAATAGGAGTGTTGCGTGTTTTTAATACCGTGATAAATAATGCAGTCCACACAGCTCAGTGCTTAGTGCTGCACGGTTGTCTTCTCTAGCGGTTGCTGGAAATAAAAATAGACCCAACAGAGGCAAGTCAAGTTTTCGTCTGGAAGCGGGGTCTTCTGTCGTCCTGCTTGCTAATGATACATATTTCATGCTCCAATTCTATGAGGTAATGATGTCTTTTGTGAATGGAATCAGTTGCACTTATTCATAATACATCTTAAGGTCAGTCAGGTTCCAACCACACTAGAGACACTCCTGTGCGCTTCTGCTTTACATTGGTTTTGAAGTGAGTCCATTTGCATGGAGGGAAAAGTGCACTCTGGCAAAATATTTTGCAGTGTTTTAAGATGGGAACATTCAAAATCCCTGTGAAAAAAAGAAGAATGAGGAATAATCTTTAGCTGCAGGCAGGGAGCAACTGGGCAAAAAAAAAAAGACGGTTTCAGTGAAGGTATATGCTGCATTTTCCTAATTAGTTAGTGACTAACAAATTGACTAATTTTAATAAGATATTTAAGCAGCCCGACATGCATATAAGATGTGCACGGCATTGGTTTCACCAGTACTGTACTCAGCTTCCTGTACACTAGTGTACCACGGATGTCCTAGATGTTTTACAGGGGATACATCAGGTCTGAGGAAAGGGACGTGTCTAGGAAAAGCGAAATGCCAACAACTATTACATGCACCTCCCTTCAAGCTCCTCTGTAGAAACCTCCCCATGGAAACCTCCCCATGGAAACCTCAGCATGTCTGAAGGATCTCTGCTCAGAATCTGAGAACCATTCGTTTTGTGTGACGTTACGTTGTTGGAGGAATGATTTCCTATATTAAATATTCCATATATTTTTTTCTGTGCATCTTCCCACCAGATTTGGATGAAATTCCAGACATTTCCTTGAAACAGCTGTTACACAAAAATGGCATTAACAATTTCTTAAAATTGCAGGGTTATTTTAATCTCATAGTGAGGATTTATCCCCCACAGCAAAACAGGGAAATCACATTTGTGACATTTAAGGGTGTTTAATAAGAAGAAGCCAAAGCCTGAGCTACCAGAGTTTGACCCTCGCCCTTTGGTGACTCTCCTGCATGTCTCGTTTCATTTTCACTGTCCCAAGACATTATTGAATAGTCAATGCGCTAAACACATTAAAAACACATTTATAATGCCAGACATTTCTTGGGATGCTGTTCCACTGGCATTACCATTGGTGGAGCCTCCTGTAGTCAATGGCATGCATTCTCACTGACACTTTCTGTAGCAGCACACACAAAGCTCTGTGCAGTGTGAACTCTGTCCTTCTGAAGAGTTGCATCAGTACCTGCTGTCTCTGTTGTAACGCACACAGTTCAGCCACTGAACCACCGCCAGGGGTTAGTTACATAACAGCATAAACACCTACATACTAACATTAGATAACCATTAGGTAACCAAAATAATGTTTTGAATGCCATTGCTGAGTGCTTTGTGCATTGATTAAACTGTGATTTTTTACAGCGATTTGACTCAATGACTTGAGTATATGCATTCCAGAATCCTGAACAGTATATAAAGTACATTTAGCTATTGTTTCACCTAATTATCCAAATTCCTAGTTATTGTAATTCCAGTAGTTACAGCTTGAGTTTATGTTAATGAACACTGATCAATAGCTTACAGCTCAAAGTGAACCTGGCTGATCCGTTGCTATGTCTTCTGTCTTCTTTATAACTTTGCTGGACAGGTCTGAAGATGTTCAGAAGACCACTCATTTAAAAATGGATGAAGAGTTAACAGTACGTTTTTAAGAGGAAAAATATTTTTAGAGACAAAACTACGATTAATCACAATTAACTACAGAAAATCATATGATTAATCGTTATTCATTACTTCACTAGCTTTCCAGGCTTAGAAGACACGCAAAACCTTTCAAAAATATACATAATAAAACATCCCTCTAACTACTAGGCAACGCCTCCATTCATTGGCTCACAGTCAGGGTTAGTATTGGGGTTTTTATTTTAGGCCTTGTTTTAATAAGCGGTGGGGTGACAGTGGGGGCTCCTCAACCGTCAGCCTCCATCCTCGTCTCCTACTTCGGTGTAGACCAGACACCAAATCCTCAAATCAGGTATTGTGAATTTTCCTACAACTGCCAGAGTGCATTAGGATGACAATAATGCATGCTACTGGACTCACAAACAAACTCAACTCAAGGAATACAATGCAATTTCATAAAAGGTTTACTTACTGTGTTGCTGGAATTTCCATTTAAATGTAAACCACTGTCAAATTGTGGTGAGGATCCTCTGCTACTCTGATCACTGGGTGGTCCAGGAGAGTCTGAAAACCATAAGAGGACATGTTATGTTTTTTTTGAAAGATTAAATGCTCAGTGTGTTTACCGTCAGAATCCCGAGGCCAGTCATCAAAGTCTTATGCTTTTAAGTCTTTGTAAAACCACTGGAACCCTGTCCTGCAACAAAAGCTACATTAGCACAGCTAAGAGGCACCGCTAAATCGTTTATCCTAGCCTCATCCAAACCAATCAGCACAAAGGGAAACCGCTACATTGTTTGTTTGTCAAGCGGTTAACTTAAAAGAAACATTTCCAACCTCGTTAAGCTAGCAGGCAACCAATAATGGCCTCTAGGATTCCAGGCACCAAGCTTGAAGCTACTGGGTGCCAACCCCTTCTTCACATGGGAGGGTGGGGGGGGGGTGGGTGGAGACAAAAGAAACCCGACCAAAACGTTCAATTCAATGTAGGAGCAGATGCATAAGAACAACACAGACAAATATTATTAACTACCCCAAGATCCATGCAAAGTCGTTTCCAATGGGAGGCTGGTGCAGCTGAATGGGCAGAACCTAGGAAGGAGGCGGGCAGTGACAAACCGGATCTAGTGACATCCTATTGGCGTGTTCCAGAATGTCACAGCATACAACCATCAGGGAAAGCCTACGTCGTGAAGTGGGTATGGAAGCTCACTTACTGGCCCGCACTCGTAAAATAAACGAAAACGTTGTCTGCTCTATTCGTAACATACTCCCCTTTTGAGAACACAAAACTGTAGTTAATCGAGGAAAACATGTTCAGAAAGCCCTGAGGCACCTCTCTCTATAGCCTCCCACGGCCCGGACGTGGGGAGGGCAAATCCCAAAGGGATGCTTCACATTTGACATCTGGTGAACACTCTGGCTCCCCGTTCTCAATGTGATACACAAGTCTGTTTATCTGTCTACAGCACGACATTCAGTCTCCGGTCTCCGGCAAGCTGAAGGCCAGTCCGGGAGGCCAAGAGAGGCAAATGCAGGTCTTTGATATGATATTAGCTTGGCACTGAAGCCCCAGCTGTTGTGTTTGTTATTCCTCTACAGAATACAGAAACCCTCAGTTAGATTGGGTGCCAATCAGGACAAAGCAGTGCTTATTAGCGGGCTGCTGGTTTGTGAGCCGAGTCTTAAATGACAGGGTGACAGTCAAACGACTGACGTCCCCACTTGAGCTTTTTTTCATCGTTGTTTTTCCCTCTCGCCGTTTTGAATGTAGTCACTGAGCAGAGTAGGACACAGCTAATACAGTGGCAAGGCTCCTTCCAGTCATTCCACTCCAAAAACTCTTACCCAATGGCAGCTTTAAAAAAGACGGAACTTCTCTGAAGTACCGAACTGTGATGGTGACTTCATCCCCAGCAGACCGCAGGAGATTAACCTGCCAGGGGAGGTAATGGAGGAGAAGAAAGAAAGAGAGTTAAAGGAAGATTAAGACAATGGGACAGAGACAGAGATGAGGAGAGGAAATGAGACAGACATACAGAGACAGACAGAGGGACAGAGAGAGAGAGAAAAAAAGAGAACAGACAGGCCACCGGATGAGAGTGAAGGCAGGACAAGGCAGGAAGACAGGATGAGAGGGAAGACAGGACAAGGCAGGAAGACAGGATGAGAGTGAAGACAGGACAAGGCAGGAAGACAGGATGAGAGTGAAGACAGGACAAGGCAGGAAGACAGGATGAGAGTGAAGACAGGACAAGGCAGGAAGACAGGATGAGAGGGAAGACAGGACAAGGCAGGAAGACAGGATGAGAGTGAAGACAGGACAAGGCAGGAAGACAGGATGAGAGCTGATCATCACAGATCAATGGAACAGTAGGCAACAAGTACATAAAACGGTACAAAACTCCGGCAGACCTGTCTACAACACTTTGAGCTAAGCACAGAATATGCAATCATCAGTTTAGCCCTGTCTAAAATCACATGTCACTTTGGTGATTACATGCACTACTCAAATATAGCCTTTCATTCTCTTGTGAGAGGCTAGCAAAAATCCAAGCTAACAACGCAGTAATTACCCTTTCAGTGTCTGAGATCTAACAACCCCTTTCAGACTTGTGCAAGCTATTTGCACTTGTTATGACAAGTCAGATCCAAGTCAAGAAATATATAGTTTTTGTAGTATGCCTAAAAATGTGCAGAGGCCAATGACACACTAGCATTTCAAGACTGATACTACCCTAGGCTATTGTCTACAGTTGATATATTCTACTTCTTCCCAACAACATCAGTTGCCACCTTTGTTGCTATAGCCTGCAACTATTGAGACAGCTTGCCTTTATGCGCTTAATGTTTTTCATAAGTGACACTTCTCATGATATCTCTGACGTTCTCGAGGTGAATAGCACATAACAGCTGTTTGGAGCTACAGCACACAGAGAGAGTGGGATAGGTGGAGAGTTGGGAGACGGAGAGAGACCGAGAGGGAGAGATGTAGAGAGGGGGAGAGAGAGGTGGAGGTAGAGGTAGAGGGGGTAGAGGGAGAGACAGAGGGAGAGAGAGGGAGAGAGAGGGGAAGGGAGAGAAGAAGAGAGAATGGGAGAGGTAGAGAGAGGGAGAGAGAGAGGGAGAGAGAGAAAGAGAGAGGTAGAGAGAGGTATAGAGAGGCAGAGAGAGGTAGAGAGAGGTAGAGAGAGGCAGAGAGAGGTAGAGAGAGGTAGAGAGAGGCAGAGAGAGGTATAGAGAGGCAGAGAGAGGTAGAGAGGCAGAGAGAGGTAGAGAGAGGTAGAGAGGCAGAGAGAGGCAGAGAGAGGTATAGAGAGGCAGAGAGAGGTAGAGAGAGGTAGAGAGAGGTAGAGAGAGGCAGAGAGAGGTAGAGAGAGGTACAGAGAGGTAGAGAGAGGCAGAGAGAGGTAGAGAGAGTCAGAGAGAGGTAGAGAGATGGAGAAGGAGAGAGAAACAGAGAGGGGGAGAGGTAGAGATGTATAGAAATGGGGAGGGGTGGGGGGGTGATAGCTGATGAATCATAGCTCTCCTAAACTGGGAGCTCAATTTCTGCACAGCCTTTGTGTGATGAATCTACTCCTTATCGATTTGTCACAGTCCAGACTAGAAAACAAAACAAACGAAATTAGTCTCCTGTATAAAATGACAGAGCTCCTCTTGCTTGGCGAAGCATGTCTTAGCTTTGGGCTCACAGGGAAATGATTTTTCTTTCAAGTCTGGAAAAGATTACATGTGACAATTTCTTTACAGCAGCTGATATAATTATACTTACAACTTCTTCATGAGTACAATTGTCAACATTAATGCCATTGATCTAGACAAAGGACAGGAGAAAAGACAAAGCACACAAAGTTAGCTACAAACATTCATTTAGAAAAGACACTGAATCCAATGCACAACAAGACTGACCTTGACATTCAACAGTTGCAAATAGATGCCGTTTTACTTTTGGATGGCAAACTGGATATAACCCAGTGTAAAGCGTGTACAGCTGCTATGTTTTGAGTGGTACTGTATATTGTAAATAGGATTTAGCAACACTGGCAGTTTGGTGTTATCCATACAGGTGAATGCAAAACAAGTCATGCTGAGAAGAAATCAAATGTCAGAGAACATCAAGAAGAAAGGAGTGACAGCACATCAGTCTGGGGAAGGCTAACCAACCACCTCAAAAGGATTGGAGCTCCTTCAGTCCACCGTGGGCCCAATCATGTACAAAAGAGAATATTTAACATGACAGCAACTCAGCCTGGAAGTGGACGCCCTCCCAAAATATCCCCAAGGGCCACAAGAAAAATAATAAATCAGGTAAATGCCAACCCAAACATAGCGTCTGGAGATTTGCAAACCTCCCTTGCTGCATATCAGGTTACCGTGCATGTTTCAATAATGAGACGACCACTCAATCTAAATTCAAGGGAGGGTTGTTGGAAAAAGCGTGTGCTGTAAAAAACTGAACTGCCTGTCTTAACAAATCTGAAGGTTTCTGGAAGTCCATTAAGAACCTAACCCAACAATCAAGCATGCTGGTGGGAATGATCTGAGGCTGCTTTTCCTTCTCTGTACCGGGTGGACTGGACATCGTCAAGGGAACCATCGATATATCAAGAGATTTTTCAACAGAATGTCAGGAAATCAGTTGGGAAGCTAAAGTTGTTGACCTGTCTTCCAACAGCTGCTATCTACAGTGCCACAAACTATTGAATGAAGGGTTTCACATATTTCTGCACATATATTTTGTTAAATAAACCACCTTTGTTAAATAAACAATTAAAATATATGATGTGCTTTTGTTTGTCCTTTATTTGAATTGGGGATGCAATCAGGATTTAGAGTTTTATGTAGTGTTTTATACAAAAAGAATGACCAACCCTCTGTAGTTCCTATACTTTCAAGCAGCACCGTATGCTAATTGCCTGTTAGGGACAATACTTATAATAGCAAAGTAATGTGCTCAGAGATTTCTGTTGCTTCTATAATCAGTGTAACCATGTCCATATCTCAAAGTATTTTTTCCCTCCATGAACCTCAAGTTCTCACGTTTCAATGGATGAGAAGAGCACAATTAAAATTCAAAGAGCAGATCTCTCCGTCTCTCACATCTGACCTCAGTCAGCTTGGATGGATACGAGGTAAGAACTGGTGCACTAACCTGTAGCATAGCGTCCCCAACGAATAGCCTCCCGGTCTGATCTGCTGTAGGCGCCAATCATTGAGTGTCAAAGGTTAATGAAAACATTAGAAAATAATTACTCATTTCATACATGGTAATGTGATGGAAATAGCAATCAATGTTTCTGTCTGCCAAATCTTCACTGACATCCCAGAGCTCTGAAGAACACAGAAAACCATGAAATACGGAACTAATCGGGATATTAACTAATTTGCAGCAGAGCTAACAAAACAATGAAACTTCTTAACTGTTCATAATATTTCCACAAGTCTCTTTAGAAGAGATGTAACTTCGCTCTCCGGGGCATTAGAGGGATTGCTCTCATGCTTTCACTACCAAATAAGGGTTAGGGGTTTTGGCTATTCTGGGACTCTATCACAGGCTTATCCTGACCACCAAGGGTTTCTAATAGCTCATTTGAAACTGTTTGTCTTTCATTTATTCCAAATAAACTATTTATAAACCTAATCAGAAACTTTCCAGTTGAGCAACTTAATTCTGGTTATCAGAGTATTTATGAAGTGTGTGGCAATGGTGTATCTTAAAAAAATACTTTTTGTAAGTCTTAAACTTAAGTTTTCTCTTTTCCACTTCAAAATGTGACAGTTGGTTTGCTAACAATAAAAGTATAAACAATTAACAACAACCAAATAAACAACAAACAAATGAATTATAATCCACATAACAGTTCAAAACTGGCTCAATTCATTTTCACGACACATCTGTAAAGTGTTTGACATTGATATCCCTCATAACCACAGAATAAATGCCACATCTTTCAGTACACAGCACTGTGAGAAATGTTCAATACTGCCTTACCTACTTGATCTTTAAAAATCTTTGAAATGACCACAGGCACTTTATGTTCAGCCCCCCCCTAGGAGTAACATGAGAAAGGTAATTATTAAATCACAAAGTGTAACATTATTCATCTACCAGGAATACATCAGCCTTCCTGCACTGAACAACAAAGCGGATCATCAAAGTTTAATTCCACAGAGAATGGTGCCTTGATCTAAAAGAAAGTCTCTCACAGTGACCTTGCCGTCTACACAATGCATGACTCACGTGGCTTAAAATCTTTAAAAGGCCAATAACCTTTCGATTTATATTGATGAAAGTGTAACACTTACTTTGATGCTTAGACCCAGACCTCCAGCTGATTGTCTTCGGAGTACGACAGTTCTGTGCTTAAAAAACGGGAATTGACCTTGGTAAAATTATATTGAAACGCTAAAACAAGGTTGGACTGCATAACATCAGGCTACCCACGGTTATGTCCAGAAGTATTTTCCATAGGTACAAAGCGTAGCTTGAACTACTATACCAGAGCCAAGGTGGATCACATATTTGTGTCCCCATTACATCCAGCGAAAGCTATCATCAGCTATTCACGTCACTTGAATCAGGATGTGAAAAGCTTGTGCCAGCTCAGCTCTTGTTCGTCATTAGGGATTTATATTAACATGAATGGACCTGAAGTCTCCTCAGGTCACACTGAATGGACGCTGATTTAAAGAAACGCGGAGACTGTATTGAATTTGGAGTCAACCGCTAGTTACAGTATCGGTGCCTGGTGAATCCAAGTATGGGCAAACCTAGCCCGAGGACCAGTCTCTTCAGCGTACAGTCCACCCCATGTGCTCCATGGCAATGACAAGGAGTGGCACACTGGAATGATCCAGCTGAAGAAGGCTGGCTCTCAGGCTAGTGAGAACCTACTCTGACACCCACATCAAGGTACAATATAGCTTAAGTACTTACATTTAATCGTGGGTCACCCCCTCTTGTGCACACCACGTCCAGTTTCTGTATGGTTAACACCTCTTTTGTCAGCTTTAGACGAACGTCATAAGTATTCCTGGTCTCTTTGTTGTACAGCAGGGCAATTCCAGATTTTGTCTGTTGAGAAGAACAGCATTTTAAATGCCTGAGTGACTCTGACCTAGACATGTTACTGTCTCCTACTGTAACATGAGTCCAAGGCCCACTCATTATCAGGTATCTTTATCCAAATGATGATGTCCACATAAGGATATGTTAATGATTGTGAGGCTACACCATGAGAAGATGAAAACATTTTAAAAGTTGACCGCAGTGAAATTTTATTAATCTTTTATTGGTTTGAGACGGAAGAGAAATAATTTATTATCTACAGTAACTAACTAATCTTATCACTCAAAACATGAAAGTCTGTGTGTAAAGCCAATAGCTTATCGACATAACCATCTGTTTTCTGCATTCAGCATTCTCTCCATTCCCGGGGCTTTCGATCTTCCAAACAACCAGTCTTTCTGGTGGCCTAGTTCTCGCAAAAACAACAGAAGCCTCATTGCCTCTTTAAAAAAAATACTAGCAAAATGCTTTTTGATTTTTTTAAGACACTAATGTTTTGTGCTATTGCTTCTGTTCAGATTATATCCCCCATACATCTTTTCTATGCCTTTCTGTTCCTTACGTCTCTTGTTTTCACCATAATGGGCTGGGAAAACAATAGATGGACGATAATAAATGAACAGTTTTCAACATTCACATTTGAATCTGAGAATTCTAGAATGCTGCATTGTTTTTACTATACCTCCAGTCAGGTATAACTGCCTTTGATTTAAAAGTAATTCCGGTAAAACTTCACAATATGTTTGAAGGGCTTTGGTTTAAAAGTAATATGTTTGAATTCGAGCAATGCTTGTCTAACAACCATTTTTGCTTGAGCACAAAGCACCATCTTTTCCTTTATGGAGACATCACAAGAACTTCTTAAGAAGGCCAACATGTTCGGCTTAGAGGAGCTCTTTGAAAAACTGGACAAAGAGGCAAACAAAACAACATCACAAAGCACCCTGTCAATTAATTCCACAAGAGGATCAATGTACAGAACCATGCATTAAACTGTAAATCACGCCAACATCTCAAGACTGGGCCCGGTGTTTGATCACACAAAAAATTAAACCAGCAACATGGCAGTGGGAAAAGGGAGTTTGTTTTCAGAGACATTATATAATGCCGAGATGGCCTTGTCTAACCACTGAAGTCATTGTCCCATTGGCAGACGGTATGCTTACTGCTGTATTCCCATGTGGGCAGATGTAGTGCTGAGTAAACCCTCTACTGCCTAAAGAAACGAAACAAAAAACACACGTTCTTTTTGCTGTTTTGACTTTTTATTACCAATCTGCAGCTACACCTACCTATATGGAAATAAACTAAAATGACCTCATACCCCTGGACAGACTCTGTAGTAATCGCTGTAAAAGGCATTATTGTTTTTGTATTATGTCACTGTTGTGTGAATCACTGTATTTCTAAATACAGTACTGGTCCAAACTTTTGACTGGCAATGTGTATTCCTTGTGTTACTAATTCATATCTTTAAATTGCTATATTTACGTGAACATGTTTACTTGGAATTTCCTGGAAAGGGACAATGTTTTGCTGCTAGTCTCACACTGATTGTTAACTAGGCATGTGACACATAACATTAGATTTGATTTCTTCACTGATGTCATGTTCCCGTCTTGTCAGATCACTCCATCACCTACTTACATGTCTCTATCACTACCTGCTGAGAGGGTGATGGAATTAGCTGGGAAAGATCACACACATACTCAAAAAAAGCTGATTGTTGAAATTTCCACAGAATAAAACATTTTTTAAAGGCCGTGACACTAACAAAAAATACACCAGAAAAAGTGTTCCATTATTTAGATTTTGAAACTTTTGTTGAACCTTGCTTTCAACCACGTTACTTGGCACGAAGCAACTCTTGTACAGGTGTTGGTTTTGCATTTGAATTATTCACTGTTACAAAAATAGACCTGAGATTAAAATCTATGTTAATGTCGGTAATGTTTTCAAAAACCACAATGAGCTTTGAGTTATTAGAGTAAGAGTAACCTCTCCTCACCTCTGAGGTAGGCCAGATCCCCTTCCCTTATAACAGAAGTAGAGGGGATGTAATCTCTAGACAGCAGTAATGTTTGATCTGTGCCTCTTTTTAAGTTTTAGAGAAGGGTCCAATTATTTTTCAAAGACAGTTTGGAATTTAGGTCATGCATTTTCCCTTACATTTACGACGGAAATAACTATTATTTAAAGACTTGTAGAAACTCAGGGGGTACCCTGCTGGACAATACGAGGAACACAACACAAGCGCGGATGCTACACCTTCATCATATCCAGCTCGCTATGGCAGGAAAATAAATTAGAAAGTACAGAATTTTTATGTGAATTGGGTTTTTGCAGAGGTTGATGAATTTTTCATAAGCATTGTAGAGTGTAAATAACTAACTAGAAAGTCTTAAAACCTTAAAAGTTTGCATTTCCTGCAGCACATTTTTCTGCCTGGCGTTCTCTACCTGGCAGTTGCAAATGAATTTACATTCTATTTAGCTAATGGGGTTTTTCTCTCTACATTTATGCTTGGATGTGTACTGAACTCATCCCTAAGTGACTATCAGTTGAGCCCCTCAGCACTGCTACCATCCAGGGAATGCTTTGGAAGTACTATGCTATTGGTACATATTGGTAGATATTGATACCATTTAACACTGCTGTCAACTGTCCAATCACATCACTGTCACTGCTAAATAAGATACGATAAATAATGCCGGAAACAAACACGCAGCTACCAGTCACAAACACACAGAAACGACTCATTCCCATAAAGAAATCAGTCACACCCACACAGAAACCAGCCACACCCACAAGGAAACAAGACACTCCCACATAGAAACCAGCCACACCCACATAGAAACCAGCCACACCCACACAGAAACAAGACAACCCACACAGAAACCAGTCACAAACACACAGAAACGACTCATTCCCATAAAGAAATCAGTCATACCCACACAGAAATTAGCCACTCCAATACAGAAACTGCCCATGCCCACACAGAAACCTGCCATGCCCACATAGAAACCAGGGGAAAGTGGTGAAATGCCTAGGACCAGGTATTTGACTCAATTATTTGACCTACCTGGAACTTTTTTTGCCTTTTACTAATTTAGCGGTTATCGGCCCTTGGACATCAGCCCTTGGACATCAGCCCTTGGACATCAGCCCTTGGACATCAGCCCTTGGATAATCCCTTTCATGTAGTTGATCAAAATGCCCCGCTGGTGCGAAGATCTAAAAACTGCTCCCAGCCACCGCTAACAGGAAGGCATCCTCTGTTATCAAAAGAAATATGCAGCAGTGTGATACAGTCATTTTTCAGTGGTTCTAGGAACAACCAAGCAAAGTAAAGTACTTTCCTATTTGAGTCTTTGGATAAAAATCTGTGACACAAATCAAACTACACCTGTAAATTAAATAAAGACCAGCAATGTGCCACATACAAATTAATTTTATGTTATTATTTGGACAACCTGTTTTATTTAAAGGGTAAAATCAGCATATAAAATTGGTTATCGGTCAAATTAATTCCAAAATATCAGGATCGGTCATCGGTCTAACACTACAAATGACCCACCGTTTTCTTGGCCCAGGACCAAGCACTGCTTTCAATTTTGGTGGAATTTCCTGGATAAGGCTTATAATTAATTGGTAATGTCTGCCAAACCCCCATAATTGTGTAAAACACTAGGCTGCGGTCCAATACCCTATGACAACAATGCACTTATGAGGACACTGGTCTGGGATACACAATATGGAATTTCTTCTGACAAACAATCTCACACCAGTGTTAAAAATACCTACAGTGTAACATCAATCTTCATATTTAATATGAAATATTTTACATTAAGACATTTGCGTAAGCCATCTTAAATTCTCCAGCATTATAAAGCAACCTCTTAAATTCTAGTAACCCCTTCATTTTACAGACGGTTTCCCTCCCCATCTGAGACCCTCTTTAAGTCCTTAGTACCAAACGTATAGCTGAAACAGGAATGTTAAGAGCCAACATTAGCATAAATCACTAGTGTAGCCCTGGATCGGGGTAAAGCACCAGTGGAAATGCGGCATAAGTTACTGCATGGCAGTACAGCTGTGTGATTGCAGGCAGGAGCTGTGTAAATTGGCTGAGCACCGTCAGTACTCAGTGGTTGGGACGTTGGACTGGCCTGCCTTGTCTCGTCACATCCCAGCAACACCTTGTCTCGTCACATCCCAGCAACGCCTTGTCTCGTCACATCCCAGCAACGCCTTGTCTCGTCCCATCCCAGCAACCCCTTATCGCATCTCATCCCAGCAATGCCTTATCACGTCTCATCCCAGCAATGCCTTATCGCGTCTCATCCCAGCAACGCCTTGTCACATCCCAATAACGCCTTGTCCCGTCACATCCCAGCAAAGCCTTGTCTTGTCACATCCAAGCAACGCCTTGTCTCCTCACATCCAAGCAACGCCTTATTGCGTCACATCCCAGCAACGCCTTGTCTCCTCACATCCCAGCAACGCCTTGTCTCCTCACATCCCAGCAACGCCTTGTCTCCTCACATCCCAGCAAAGCCTTGTCTTGTCACATCCCAGCAACGCCTTGTCTCCTCACATCCCAGCAACGCCTTGTTTCGTCACATCCCAGCAACGCCTTGTCTCGTCACATCCCAGCAACGCCTTGCCTCGTCACATCCCAGCAACGCCTTGTCTCGTCACATCCCAGCAACGCCTTGCCTCGTCACATCCCAGCAACGCCTTCACTCGTCGTGGAGCATGCATGCCCAACTGTGTCTGTTAGCGAGAGAAGGCTCTGTCCTCCAAGCACACATGCACCGGTGAATACTTCCTGGTTAAGCAGGGAGTGTGTTGAGAAGCAGCAACAGCTCGGCAAACAAACATCAAAATAAAAACGCATGCAGAATGACTGTGGCATTCACATTTACGGAGAGAGACCCTTAAAACAGATTTGAGAGCACAGTGCGAAGCAGTAATCAACAAGAGTAAAATAGACCCAGTGCAAGGACAATAATTACACCACTTTAGAGACCAAGGGTGTATCCAAAAGGACACCCTATATTCTGTAATATTGTACTGCCTACCCTAGAGGCCCGGTCAAAAGTAGGGCACTACTAGAGTGCCATTTTGGACGCAACCTGCTTCACATGTTGCAATGGGTAGAAATGCTCAGTTCCAAAAGGACGTGGATAAATTACAAGTACTGGATTTTCTTGGCAGGTGTCACAATCAGTGCTTTTGTCAGGCTTGGTCTTTCATCTGTTTCCCTTTATGATCTTTCCTGCCTGGAATCAAAATGTACAGGCAGAGGATCAGAAACCAGCACTCATGGCAGCTTTCCTCTATTTTGCCGTCATTTAAATCTGCCCTTGAGGGATAATGTGAGCAAAGTGATGCTCAGTTGAGGACCAGGCATACTTTGGTCCTGCAGTTGTGCAGGAATACCTGACTTGTAAGGAATTTCAGGCTGTAAAATGACACATATTTTTGAGATATCTGGCCGTGACTATCGATTGACTGACTACTTCATCGCCTGGCAGCTCACAGGCACATGGTATGCATATAATTTATATACTTACTTTTCATTGATACAATCTATGCACAATGAAACATAGTAAATATAATATGAATGTTACACTTCATTATGACAGTATGACTGCAAAGTAAATAGATCTCATGCAAATCAGCAGAACCTGGTATGCAACTCACAAATATCCGATTTTAAAAGAGACAAGGCAGATTAAAAAATCTTCTTTTGAAATGCATGGGAAACATCATTAAAATTCATGAAGTCCTCGCTTTAAGTCAAAATGAAAATCACAACAAAAGATTGCGGAGCATTAATAATTGCAGGGGAGGAGTTGCATTTGTTTTTATTGGCTAAGTAAATAGCCAGCTAATCTTATAGGAATCATGAGAGAATTATTATCTTGTTGAGATTGCATTGTGTTCATACAGTATGATAGGGAGACAGGTTAAAAGCCACCAAGGTAGCTCTAGATGTGACATTTTCAAAGCAGATCCGCCAGGAGTACTCACTTGGTTTAATATTAAGCCTGATTGATTTCCTGGCCACAACTCCATCGACTTTCACACTCCACCAGGGTATAATTATATTTTTGTTGCCCATGCTCAGAGGTACCTCCATGATGGACGGACGGGGGGGGGTTGTGGGCGGTTGCATGATTTTTATTTCTTTTCTTCTGTAACTCAAAGTTTTCATTACAGAACATAGCTGAAAACATCCAGTCCTGAAGGAAGATTTGAACACGGTTTGACAGTTCTAGAGATACTTCATGGCCACCCACAGAGTACACTGGTTTAGTCGAAGATCCTCTCCTGGGGAACCACAGACATTTCAGAATTTTGACACGGTCCAAGACAAACTCAACCGAACCAAGTAGTCAAGGTCTTGATAAGTACTTGATAAGTGCTAGTTCACAGTGGCAGTCCTTTCATAAAAAATATGGTTGCCAGATTGGTGTACATAATTACATAGCTTGTTCAGATGTCGTCCACATTTATTGGAGGTGGGCCTTACAGCACATGTGGCATCCTTATCTAATCAAATTAAAAATACCTGAGGAGCATTGGGCTTGGCCTTAGATGACAGCGATAACTTCATTTTGACCACCCATGGAGAGTCACCACTCACCACTCTTTTCTGAAACCAGAACACTTTTGTTTAAAGTAAATTATTACATGTACTGTTGAAAAACACCACAGGTTCCAGCATTCATAGCAAACATAGACACCACCTCCCTAACAAAATAGCAAATAGAGAAAAGAGAGAAAAACTGGTAGGAGAATTAAATAAACATAACTTATAAAACAACAGTTATTTTTGAAACACTAACCTTGATCATGCCCGTGTGGTGTTCTGTGCCAAGGTGTGCATATTACAAGCAAACACGCTAAAAGGCGTATGCGTTTCCCTGGTGGAGATGTACTGTACCCCAATGCAACCCCATGTCAAGATCTCACAGGTACCAAAGAGGGGACATTATGGACACATTTATCCCGCTTATACCAGGCCAACAAACAATAACACAGACACATTTACCAGTAGAAACAACCTTTCCAAATGATAATTTCCTACTGATAAGCCAATTCATGCCGTTTCACCGTTTCCCTTGCCGATTGAGGATCGCAGTTGCACTGTGAAAGCTGACCTTGTTGTTCATACGAACGTTGGGATGAAAGTGTCAGAGGTTACGAAGCAGAACATAGCATCAGCGTGTAAACTAGCTAGAAAGATGTGTCGGCATCGAGTAATTGTCTCTGGCCCCCTCCCAGCTAGGGGTGGTGACGAGCTCTACAGCAGACTTGCGCAACTCAATCGCTGGCTGAAAACGGAGTTCTGCCCTGTCGCCGGAGGTAGAGTTTGTAGATAACTGGCTCTCTTTTTGGGACTCTCCCAGAAATAGGGCCAGGCCTGATCAGCTGAGGAGCGACGGACCCCATCCTAGCTGGAGTGGTGCTCTTCTTTTGTCTAGGAACATTGACAGGAGTCTCACTCCTATAACCTCACCATGAGATAGGGTTCAGGTCAGGCCGCAGGCTGTTAGCCAGCCTGCTAGCATAATGGAGTATGTAATTGCACAGCCAGAGTAGTTAGTACAGCTTTACCTATTGCCACTGTGACTCATTCCAGGCTGAGAAAAGTAAGGTAGTGCTAACAAAAACAACCTTATTAAGATAAAGCCTTCCTCCACCTCGGTCACAAATAAAAAATAAAAATGACTGTATCACCTCGCATCTCAAAATGGGACTCCCAAATGTTAGATCCCTTGCTCCAAAGGCAGTTGCAGTAAATTAATGTACAAGATAACTAGATGTTATTGGTATATGTGAAATGTGGATAAAGCCTAATTAATTCATTGCCTTAAATGAGGCCTCTCCTCCTGGCTATACTAGTGATCATGTCCCTCGTCCATCCTGAAAAGGAGGGAGTGTTGCTAATATTTATGACAGTAAATATTAATTTACTCTCAAACACATCACTGATTTTCAATCTTTTGAAGTTTTACTCATGAAAGTTAACCAGGCCGATAAATCATTTTACATAGCTACTATTTATAGGCCCCTCGGGCCATACACAATGTTCCTCAATGAGTTTCCAGAGTTCTTGTCTAACCTTGTAGTCATGGCAGATAGTATTCCAATTTTTGGCGATTTCAATATTCATATGGACAAGTCCAATGATCCCCTTCAAAAAGCCTTTGAAGCCATATTTGGGTTTTATCCAACATGTCTCAGGTCCAACACATTGCCACAATCACACCTTAGATTTAGTCCTGTCACAAGAAATAGATATTTTAGATCTAATAATTTAGATTAATAATTTGATTATCGGATGACTGTCTTATTACATTTACCGTTAAAACAAGAAATCCATGAGTTTCAAAAGCCGTACTATAAATTCTCGGACTACAAATAAATTCCTTGATATTCTTACAAGTTCGCTCATTAACGACAGAGTAAATAAATCTGTAAACGATCAAATCGAGGATCTAAACTCAACACTGCGAAATACATTAGATACAGTTGCACCACTAAAAACAAAAGAAATACGCAACAAGAAACTTGCTCCCTGGTACACAGACAATACTAGAGCACTTTAGCAAACCTCCAGAAAATTGGAGCGAAAGTGAGTATTCAGACTAGCCTGGATAGACAGTACACTACAACACCGAAAATCACTCACGTCTGCTGGATCAGCTTATTTTTCCATCCTGATTGAGGTGAACAAAAACAATCCAAAATGTCTCTTCGATACAGTTGCAAAGTTAACAAAAAAGGAAAGCTCAACAAGTGAAGTGGGTCTTCACTTTAGTTGTAATGAATACATGAACTCCTTTGATGAAAAGATCATCACCATTAGAAAATAAATAACTGACTCCTCCTTAAATCGTTATGGTCCTCAAAATCTCAGTTGTCCTGAGAATGTCCTGAACCTCCCTGACCAGGTGTCAATGGGGACACTTGAATATTTTTATACCGTATTGCTCGACACATTCACTAAATTTGTAATGAGTTCTAAATCCACAAACAGTCAGCTAGACCCGATTCCAACAAAATTATTCAAGGAGCTATTTCTTGTGCTAGGTCAACCAATGTTGAACATAATAAATTACTCCCTTTCCTCTGGATGTGTACCAAACTCATTAAAATAGCGGACATTAAGCCTCTTCGAATCTGGATCCTGACATATTAAACATTTATAGGCCAATATCGAACCTCCCGTTCCTCTGACAAGTCAAAGGTATGCTTTGGTGTTCCTCAAGGCTCGGTTCTGGGCCCATTATTGTTCTCACTATATATGCTGCCTCTGGACGATGTCATCCGAAATCACAATGTAAATGTTCACTGTTATGCTGATGACACACAGTTATATATTTCAATGAAGCATGGAGAAGCCCCAAAATTAGCTACTTTGGGAGCATGCGTTTCAGATATTAGGAAGTGGATGACAGAGAACTTCTTGCTCTTAAACTCAAGAAAAACAGAAATGCTTGTTTTAGGACCCAAGAAACAAAGAGCGTTGTTAGCAGATCTCACTGTGAACCTCGACGGCTGCATGGTCATATCCCAAAAAACTGTAAGAAACCTTGGCGTTACCCTTGACCTCTCCTTTGATTAAAATATAAAATATGTCTCAAGAGTTGCTTATTTTCATCTTCGAAACATTGCAAAAATCTGAAAGTTTCTATCAAAGACTGATGCAGAAAAACTAATCCATGCTTTCGTTACTTCTAGAATAGATTACTGCAATGCTCTTCTTTCCAGTTACCCCGATAAATCAATAAATAAACTTAAATTAGTGCTGCACATGGCTGCTAGAATCCTAAATTGAACCTAAATTGAACACACTCCTGTACTAGCGTCCTTACACTGGCTGCCTGTTAGGGCTCCTACTTACCTTGCTGAAATGATCCAGCCATACATACCTACACGTAACCTACAATTGCAAGATGCAGGCCTTTTAATTGTATCTAGAATTTCTAAACAAACAGCCCGAGGCAGGGCCTTTTCTCATAGAGATCCACTACTGTGGAATGATCTGCCAATTAAGGTTAGAAATGCAAACTCAGTGCAAACTTTCAACTGTCTACTAAAAACTCATCTCTACAGCACGGTTTATAATTAGATGTAGCCTGGCCCGGGGGTGTGAAAGTGACCAGAAGGCTTGATATTGTCCACCCTTGCTGTCTTGTCAGGAGGGCTCTCGTCGCCTCTGGGATGCCCTCCCTGCAATGCCTTTCAGGGGAAGAGTCACTGGCTTGTTGTTGTCTCTCTGTTGCAAACTTGTGCAATTGGGCTGTACTCTGCTGGCAATACACGGCCCTCATTCAGGGTGGTTGTGGTTGGTGGGTGTCCCTTTGGTTGATGCCTGGCAATGTGGGTGGATTGATTTCCTGCCTGTTGGGCCCTGTCTGGGGCCTCCCCCGGGTAGAACAGGTTTCCTCAAATGTTTTAATGATAGTACTGAAGCCAATATGGAAAAAGATTACTGTTAGCATTTTGCAGTTAAAGATAGTTAGACACAGATAGTTACTGTAGCTTTTAAACCTACCTGTCACATCTTGGAAGGGCAGGCCTGCCATGCCAGTGAAATCCATTTGGATTACCCTCTCCCTCATTTGGATCACGGACAACTGTTTTTTGTTACTGCCCTCACCTGTGTTCCTCATCACTGTCTGCCTATCTAAGTTCCTCCTTCCCTAATGTATCTTGTTGGACATGCTTTGGATTCTGTTCCTATTTGTAACACCATTCTGTTTTGTACCTTAGTTATTTTTATTAAACGTCCTTCGTTCTCCCTGGGCCTGTCCTCTCTCAACTGCAATGAGACACTACCCAAAAGATGTAGTGAGTTAATTCCCACAGCCATTATTTAACAATAAACAAAGCACAAATCAATATAATTAATTTATTTTTCAAATTGGCACCAATAACACTGTTGCAATATATATATAACACAAATGCAATATGTGAATGCATTCTTCTAGCTGTATTTGTACATGTTTCAGGATATCGGCTGAAGAATGTAGCTAGCTGATCCAGATATTTTAAGCTTCCATTTTCTCTCAAATCATATTTGTGAGCCTACTCCAGTTCAAACATGCATGGTTCAATATCACCATGTAAGATCACTTTCAAAAATTAATCCTCCATGCCATGATGCACGCCATTGTGTTGCATAATGTGAAGTTATTTAGCTAGCTAGAAATTGCTAGTCTACAGGATGTTCTCAGAAACTGGGGAGTTGATAGGGAGGGGAAAGGGGCAGTCCTTTCCCCCATACAGGAAGTACTTTTACACAGAGGAAAAATGTTGGCATCTTGTACATTTATCTAGATATCAGCTGATAGGAAGGACCATCGCTGAAAGACACTTGATGGCTTTATCAATCAAGGACAACTCCAACTACAGAACAATTGACTATTAGCATGCTCAAAACTAAGAGGCTATGCAAAATGAAGGAAAACAGGACTCAATTTATTTTTCAGATCTTGCTCCTCCTTTAGTACATGTTCTAACCTAATAGTGTGTTGTTTTATCACGCAAATCCCATTCCAATGTTCCTTCTGGCCAATTAGGTGTGAAATCTCAATGACCTAGAAATCACTCACACAAGATACAAACCAGCTAAGGCCCCCAGGGTGAAATGCCCCGTAAAGTCTTAGGAACTTCCCTCAACAGAACAAAGTACTTTTTCTTAGACCTTTTCACGTCTCGGTTTAATATTTTATCAACTTGTCAATGTAATACTTACTGCATTGTAAGAAATTATTTAGAAATGTAAAAGAAATTGAACGCTCACTTGTCCAGGGTCAGGCACAATGTTCCTTCACTGGTCCCAAGACTTGGTTCATTCAGTTATGCACAGTCAAACTCACTACATGCTTTTTCTCTCTACTACAAGTTAGGCCCTGATTAGAGAAGGTTTGCGATTTAAAAAAGGGTCCCGTATACCCAACGTGTTCGGGAAACCACTGCAGAATGTGAAGAAACCATAATTGCTGTATATGATGTGGGACATGGATTCATCTAAAAATAGAGCATAAACCTTCCTCTATAAAGACAAAGGGGCAGACAAGGGCATACAGTAAGATGCTCGCACTGCAAAGCTAAAGAACATCTCAAGGATTTTGCAGAGACAAAAATACTCTCTGTAATCACCTCAAAAATCAGACCCATCCATGGAAATATATGAACTGTTGATCCCAGTGAATGAAGGTAATGGTGGCATTTAACACCTTTTAAAAATTATTGAGATTCATAAAGGAAGAGAAAACAAATACTGACTGACAGGTTTGCTCATAAGTTAATAACAACGTGATCTAAGAATTTACTGCCAAAATCTGTAAAAAATAAATAAAATAAAGACTAAGCCTCTGTGAGTTTGCACAGGAATTAGCTCTGTCGTACATCGTGATGGCGCTGCCTGACAAGAAATGCTAACGAGTTCAGCCTTTTTCTTCATACTTTATGTCAGAAGTTGCCCAGCTACATTTAATTACTTCCTATCTCCCTTTT
Organism: Esox lucius; assembly: GCF_011004845.1. Taxonomy (NCBI): domain Eukaryota; kingdom Metazoa; phylum Chordata; class Actinopteri; order Esociformes; family Esocidae; genus Esox; species Esox lucius. The sequence goes on from NC_047583.1 coordinate 5,036,417, forward strand.
ACATCAAAGACTCAACTTTTGTCACAGCAGGTATATTTCTGACATTGGGGAGTAATTTCACCCTTTTCAAACAGGAAATGGGAATTCACTTTAAAAAACTGAAGAATAAGAGGTGTAGACTACAGATGATGTAGACTGACTTAAGTCCAATTCAAATGTTTGTTACCGTAATTGGACTTTTCACCAATCAGGCCAATTATTTATGGTTTTTTTGGGGGGGAGGGGGGGGGGGGGTTTGAATTGAGCTGCCTGTGCAAACACATCAAGGGTGTTGATGTCCACAGTATAGTGTTAACAACCAAACTCTGTCGGCCATGCATACACCACCAGCAGACCAGGCTGTGTACACACAGGCAGCTCAATTCCAATGTCTTACAAAGATGTGCACTGAAGAGAGTCAACTGATTTCTCAAAGACCAATTTAGTGGAATAGGATCAGAATTGGACTGCAGTATAAACACAGCCTAATAACTTTTTTCTGGAAAATACAATAATGTCTCGTTAGTATAAGTCGGCTGTTTCAGGGCAATGAGTACACGGTACACTCTGTACATTGCCAACTAACGTTGCCTGTCTGAAAAACACAGCTCCTTCCCCGCAGCCTTTTCTAGTGCCATCCTAAAATAGGTTTAAGGCCAATGTCAAACCTTCACAGATGGAGATTATAGACTAGAGGTGCACCTCGACGCATATGTGAAAACTGACAACGTACATTCGTCATAACTTCCCACCCTTTACGACATGTGATAATAAAAAATAATGTTAAAATGAATATGTATGCTGAATATATAAATAAATATTCTGTAGTGGTTTGGGATTTTTTTTTAAATCAAGCGCATAGAGGTACTGTAATAATCTTCTAAATTACAACTTCAAATTCGACGTTTCGTTAACCAATAACAATTAAGGAAAACATCTGGCCACTCATTGATAAGCAGAAGCCCGTGAACAATAGTATTCAGGTACCAATATGGCAACGCTATAAATGCAGGAACACAGAATAGACTAAGTCAAGGTAAAACAAAAATAATTTAAAAAAAACTTTATAGGAGTGCTAGACGAGAAAATGCTGGGAACGTGTTTGCATCCCATTTCTCAAGCCTGCTCCGTGCTATCTACACAAGCCTAATGTTGTGATAATTCCCGAAACTAACCTTTCCTATCCAGAACAGGAATGTATCTGATTAAAAAAACTAAACATCATGTATTTTTAGTAGCCTACGTTAAAGAAAGGTTTAGAGTACTTATACTTGCCCAAGTTGGAACCAAGAGGCTGGCTGGTCGCTCTATCAGTTCACGTTGCTTTTTCCCGGCCACGTTCATTTCCCATACAGCCGCTGGCTCCGTCCACAGACCTCGAAGAGACTGCCAGAAGTCATTTATCCAACAACAGTCATTAATGCTGCTCAATCTCGTTCACGAAAGAGGCAGACAGAGCATATACAGCCCACTGCGCAACGGAGTAGACTTCAAAGGTATGCAGAGTAGCCTGCGTGCTTTCAACACATAACTGTCTCTATTCGCAATGAGACATTTTTCGACGGTGCTTCTGGAAAGGATAGTCACGCTTTAACTGCTGACTATCTGAACAATTAACGCACAGCTCAAAGTGTCAGATAGAAGAATCCATAATTGAGGAGAAAACTGCTGCCGGTGCTACATTCCGGACGGCATTCTACGCCGCTGTGATCGGTGAGGCGCAGGACACCGCCTGCATGATGTCTCGGCTCCACCTGGTGCTTAGCGCGCCTCTTCCTGCCTCCTACTTTTAACCGTTGGCGCTGAGTCGAATACGGATTAACCGTTTGCTCATCCTCTGTTGTCACATGCCACAGCAGGACGTAAAGCCACCTCTTCGCTCACAAAATTTTTAAAATTCCATGATTGACGATAATATTCAGGCGATCCACCAAAGTGACGGAGGATATTATTAAGCAGGGATTTAATCAGATTGGATTTCAAGCTTTGCTGCTTCCTTAATGTCTATTCCCTAACATAAACTCGATTTAGTTAGGCTATAGTTTACAATCAATGTAGGACTACTGACTAAATCAGTCATATGCCACTAGGCTATATATAATTATATTTAGTAAATTATTTCTAATGATCCTATTCATTTATATAAGTTACTAAATAAATAGTTAATACTCTAAATATTGATATAATTCACATTTGTCATCCCAAACATGAACCAATAACTTCATCATGTTAACTTTGTTCACTGCTAATTAACATCGCATCGTCAAGCCCTCATTAAGATGTGCAATGGCGTCATCTAACCAGGCCCACCCCAATAACTCAGTATCATGATTTTGAGAACTATACAGACTAGAAGACACACTACAGCCGGGTGTTCATGGTCACCTTCCTGCTAGGGAATCCCTCTGCACAGAGTACATATTATCACGAGAGCACAAAACATGAATTATACCGTTCTACCTGTCTATGCTTTGTTTCGTTTTCATCTGTTTTCCTTGGGCTGTCAACCTTCACTTAAAGGAGCAAGATGTCTATTTTTTACATTGTAGTAGCAGAAGACTTCCATAGTATATAAGTGTTTCATAATCGTCTTTCACCCAGAAAAGTTTTTGAACTAAGTATAATAAACTAACATAATACCAACTCACTCCCTAAAATTGTCAGCCAATTTTAGGGAGTGTAAAGCAAATTTGATTGAATAGATGTAAAGCAAATTTTGTGTAAAGCAAATTTGGTTGAATAGATATTTTCAGTTGAGTCATTTAGAGGACCATCTTATCCAAAGTTAACTGCCATCTATTGGGGGGGAAAGGCTATTTTGGCACCTTTCCTGCTCATTCATTCATCAAGAACCCTTTTGGTTATTTCTCAGAGGCTATGCTAGTTTTACTGCTGCCTACCTGCTGTTGCTTTATAACTTAGAAGCAGAACAGCTATGCTAAAGGAACATTGCAAACAAATGCATATGTTACGCCTAAGGCCTTGTCTACGTCCTACAGGACTCTAGCGTAAACGTTTTTTCCCTTAATGCCTACCCAGTTTGCGTCCAAAGACCTACTAATGTTATGCCTTGTGCCTGTATTATCCTTATGCATGGACCAAAGAGTTGTGCCTATAAAACTTGCTCTTTAAATGCTAAATTCTGATTGGTTGACAGCCGTGGTATATGACACCGTACACCACAGGTATGGTAACGCGGAAGCATGGAGGCAGGACACATGTGCAGGGAGAATGGAGGATGTTTAATAAAAGAACTACAACATAACAAAACTGAAACAAGGAGCCAAACAAAGACCCACAAGGCACACTAGGAAAGGAGGAACTTAAATAGGGACAGTGACCAGGAACCCAATCAATCAATCATCATGATTGATTGATTGATTGATTGATTGACCAGGAACCCAGGTGAGGGCAAAAAGTACAAGTGTGCTCAGGAACAGGTGTCCGTGGCCCGAATGAGGGCTGCCATGCCAGGACGTGAAAGGTATGACATCACAACACTTAAACTGCACCAACTGCTTTATAATAGCTATAAGGCATCTTAGGGGTTCGTTGTATGTGGCCACTATTTCATATCTAAGCACTGTGACCAGATTCTAGAAATGTGTCAAGCCATATACCACACCCCCTCATGCCGTATTACTTCATTAGACCACATTGTTTTGTTTAGTACATGTTTTCTGATTGGCCATAATTGAGTTCTAAAATGTGCATGAATTCTTGACGTACAAGATGGTTGGTTGTCTTCAGGACAGATGTACGGGACACAAAAGCCCCTAAACCACTACATTTGGAAAGTAATAAACAGCATAGTGTTTCATTTGTACATTTATGGTTTCTCACGTTGGGGTTGCTACAGACGTCCGACCCAGTAGTTAAATTCAATTAGATCAATATTTAACACGCCTATTGATTGAATTAACGACTGGGTTGCATCATACATTATTTCCAAGGTAATGTACAGAATGTTGGTATTTATCCCATACTTATCTCCCTGGCATATGCTTGCAAAGGGCAATGGTTTTTGAACATGGTGTGCCTTGGTCCCAGTACTGTGTGGCAGCATCTTGGGCACCACTGAAAGGGTTGACTGTGGCCGACATCTTGGGCACCTCTCAAAGGCTTGACTGTGGCAGACATCTGTGCCGTGGCGAGCTGGGCATCAAGTCACACGATTGAGGTTTTATTGCATTTCAGTCACAGCTCCCGGACAAAAACGTTTGCTGTTGTTCAGGGGCAGGAGAGGCCACTGGGCAAAAAGGTAGTCTGCTAATTCTGCCCTAAGGGACAACTGGTGTGTCCCACATTTCCTTTGGGTAAGCTGCCATGTGCCGCCACGCTCAATGCTCTTCCTGGCCATTTTGAGTTATGACTCAAAAGGGATCAGCTGAAAGGGAAAACAACATTGTATATAAACCGGGTGGTTTGAATCCTGAATGCTGACTGGCTGTTATATGGCTGATACTGGCTGGTATATGGCTGATACTGGCTGATATATGGCTGATACTGGCTGGTATATGGCTGATACTGGCTGGTATATGGCTGATACTGGCTGGTATATGGCTGATACTGGCTGGTATATGGCTGATACTGGCTGGTATATGGCTGATACTAGCTGATATATGGCTGATACTGGCTGGTATATGGCTGATACTGGCTGATATATGGCTGATACTGGCTGGTATATGGCTGATACTGGCTGGTATATGGCTGATACTGGCTGATATATGGCTGATACTGGCTGGTATATGGCTGATACTGGCTGGTATATGGCTGATACTGGCTGATATATGGCTGATACTGGCTGGTATATGGCTGATACTGGCTGGTATATGGGACCGTAAGTCAAGGGTGACATGACATCACTTTTCACTGCTCTAATTTTGTTGGAAACCAGTTTATAAAAGCAATAACACCTATTGGTGGGTTTGTGATATTTTTATCTGAAATTGTGACCTGAAAGCTCCACGCTGCCAAGGCTCGATTCAGAGCAGACCTGAATCAGCATAGTGGGAGCTGAGATAATACCAATTGGAAGGCAGTGATTCCACTCCTGCTCGAGCCATTGTTGGCCTTGAAAGGCATGACTGAATAGTTTGTTCAGGTTTGTGCGTGCAGTGAGAGTGTACCTCCATATGTTCTTCCTTGCTCCTTCCAGGAAACCACGGTTAAATAAATAACCAAAAGTAACTCTGAAGGTAAGAATTCAAAGGTTACTATTTTATAGTATTATAGCAGACATCAAGAGCTACTTACTGTTAGAGCTATCTCAAGATAGCTAGGTGAGATGGCCAAATATCACAGTCCTTAGAAGTACCTTCTCAATAATTTATCAAGAAAGTTCATAAAAGAATAGGCCATCTGATGCTAAAGAGATGCTCATTACTTGAGTGAACCCTCCCTCTCAGATGAAATTCAGGTCTCTCTTCTCTAGCCCAACTGTTCATGATATAGACTACTCTAATTTCAACCAATAATTCACATCTTTTTTGATGTCTTCATTCTCAAGTATGCTGTCATTTTAGATTTCACTTGTTTTTTTCAGCCAGACTTTGAAATGGAGTAGGCTATTCATTTGCACTGTAAGGAGGAGGTCTGTTCACAGGGGGCAAGCTATTTTACTGGCATATGAAAATGTTGCAGTTTGAAGAAAGAAAAATCTATTCATCAGATGAGATGAAGTGCTTGAGGTGTTATTCAAATCTTGAGGTGAGAATGAAACACTGCTGCCTAATATCTCAACTCTGAAAATCTTTTCATGATTACAAATAGTGAGGAATGTACATGGAAGAGAAAATCAGATCCTTTGCTGGTTAACTATTTATTCATGAGTGTATTTGGTGGGTATGTCATGGAAAACATTTATGGCCAATTAGCTAGTTCAAGCATGTGCAATCAAAGGCTTTGTAAGATCAATTACCATAACTGCATTCGTCAGCTTTCTCTGTGTTTTTGAGATGCTGACACCTTTCAATGACCCACGTGCAACACGGAATGAAAATAAGTCTGTCTTGACAAATAAAATATTGTGTCCCAACCAAACACCAAACAAAACTGTTAATAATTGTAGCCATTTTTGCTAAACGGTTATGGTGGTTTCTGGGCATTCCCAGTTTGAGTTAAGCCCCAAATGCTCTACTTTGGTGTCAGATGTGGTCCGGTGCCTGTGAAGCCATTGGAGGAGAGGTTAGGATTTGATACTGAAAAGCAAAGATGAGGTCCTGTAGCAATCTTAATGTTGCATTGTTCCTATTGCAATACCCTCAGCTGGGATTCCAAAATGCATTTTTAGCAAACTACCTTGGTATTATTTGAACAATCTGAGTTATCTGCCCCTGATAAATGTTTATACTAACCAGTGTTGAATATGACCCCACCTTATGAAACACAGCTTATGAAAGTATCTGGTAAAGGTGCCCCAAGACAAACAAATGCATCAGGTTTAAACAGTACCTTTAAATATTGTTTCTTGGTTATTCAAAAAGTTTAAACCATTGTTTTATCAATGTGTGTAACCTCTGCCTCTTGCCCAGACCTTCTCACCTCCTCTAGGTTCTGGCTGTTTTTGTGGCCCCGTTGAAGTCACTGGTTTGTGTGATGTCAGGGGGTGTGTGTGTGAGATGTGTTTTTGTAGAGCTCCCCCCTGTGGTCAGGGCTGTTTGTTGCAGGCTGAGCTCCAGCAGCTCATATACCAGCCTGCTCTCCTTCAGCAGTATGCCCATGAGCAGGTCTCCTCTGGCCCTCACAGTTGAACGGACAAGGGCTGCCACCTCCTGGAGAAGCAATACAAATACATTATTAAATGATTACAGCTTAGGGTTTCAACATTATACAAACTCAATAAACACAGCGTTGGGGGCTGCTCATTACAATTAAGTACATTCAGGAAATAAAACGGACATTCCAATTAAATCTAATAGGAAGCCACTGAAAGTGAAATTGAGTTTTGGTGAACATTCTAATTCACTTAATTGCAAGGGCTTGGCTACAACCCCTAGGTGGTGGTGGCGACAGCAATTTGTGTATTTGGGTGTGTGTGTTGTTGTAAGTGTGTGTGTTGCAGAGATGTGTGTGTCTACCTGTCTGTCCAATCTATGGTCCTTTGTTGTGTCTAGTGTGAACTCTGACCCCAATTGTGGCCCCTCCTCCTCTCTGAGCCTGCGGAGCTCCTCCCTCTTCTGTTGCTCAGCAATCTGGAGCCGGGCACACACACACTGGCGCTCCCACACACACTCATCAAAGCCCTGGGAGACAAAACAAACACTGTTTATTTGAAAATTGCAGAATAAAAACTCTTTAGAAGTACCAGCTCATTGTCAATTGTGTCTAAATGGAAAAAAATAGGAGAAATAGTGTAAAGAAAACAAACAATAATTAATAACATCAATAAGCAATAAACCGAAACAAAAGCTTTCAACAATAAGAAAACAAATAGTTTTATTAATAATAAAATCTACTGCAACTGTACACCAATACAATGAATAAATAGAAGTACCTATAATACATACATAGTCTATATTATTTACACATTTCTCCATAATTACATAAATTAAAACACAAATTACAATTTTTCCCGGAGAAAATGGACACTCTCCTGCACACACACACACACACACACACACACACACTCTTTCTGAATCACCTGCACCAGAGGAAGCGGTGTAGGGGGTACCTGCACCTCCAGGTGTTCCTGGCTGATTGTCAGGTGGCAGGTACCGCTGGTCACAGTTTGTAGCAGACGTTGCCTAAATGTTTGACAGGATCAGAACTTTGTGTTACTTATGAAAACATCAACACACAAACACAGACGTACATACACGGCTATCCAACTACCTACCTAGTGACACATGTGTCAGACAGGAAGTGGAAGACCGCATTACGTTGGGCAGGAGGGAGGCAGGGCAAGCACTCTGTCAGCCAATCCGAGATCAGGGACAGCACTCTGGGCAGGTCCAGATCTGAAGGAAATCAATGGAGCTGCTGACTCAGTGTGAATAATGTCATTCACACAAAATGCAAAAAACTATAAAGGGTATAGAAATAAAACGGACCAGCCAGTTGTGGGAACAGATCCCTGGTCATTCCGGCCACTGATCTCACAGCACCCCAGGCCAAACCTCGGGCCGAGGCAAACATGGCACAATCATACACAAACTGCTGATGGGCACTGTGTCGCAACTCGTCCCCGGAGAATTCTGGCCATGAGAAGTGACGGCTCAGCCTCTGCACACCCTCCTCTCTCTGACACACACAGAAACACATGGGGGGAAAAAACACAGATCTATTGCTTTTTAGGCAAGGTACGCCTGTTGGATGCCCTGACTGTCTAATGGCGTAGGAACAATCCCAAATCAGTTCAATACCCACCTCCACGTTCAATGCCATGTCTCCTCACCTGTCTCTCTATGACTCCTACTGTCAATAAATTCCTTGAAAAACCTATACATATACCTTGATATGTTTTTTGAAAAAATGTGTATATGAAAGTATATGACAAACACTACTATTAGTTTACAAGCATTACGGTTGTATTTTCAGTTTGTGTTTGATGCTATCATCCAATCAGCATTTCTCCATGAGTTAAAAACACTTGCATCCTATTGGTGTTATGACTTTCCAACTGGTCATTTCTCACCTCCTACATGTACTTGTTACAAACGTAGCATAAGTCCAAGTACAACATCCTTACCATCCTCCAGCATCCTAAAAAGTTAGCCTTCCCAAAAGCACACTATATTATTATTATTGTTATAGTAGTAGATAGTATTTGTGGGTATTAGTGTTTGTACAAGTAACGCGCAGAATCACCAGCCCCTGCTGTTGCGCGCACAATCTGTCATGTGGTATTGTGTGGGCCGACAGCGTGCCTCTCTACTGAAGGTAAGATAGATACATAAGCCTCAGATTTTCATCCTGGTGAACCAGATTCGTATGCTTCTACTTTGTGACATAATTTATAACGCACTTAATTAGCTATGGTGAGTGTTATCAGAACAACAGAACAGCGATGAAAGGTTTAGCTGCGAAGAGAACTTATTTCTCCGAACGTAGGCTACATTTCTACTGCGTGTGGTTTGTGTGCATGTGTTAAACGCCGGTGTCTTTTTCTCTCGTCTCATCCACCTTCCACACATTTGGCATCCTTCCCGCCCTTGATTGTGATGTCTTGTCTCTTGTCTAGCCTAAATCTGTCGATGTTGAGAAGTAAAAATTGGCTCTTTAGCGGCTAGATACTGTACATCCCGATGTACTGTACACTACAGGTACAGCAGATGTGAACTTGTTAAGACGTTAGAGTACTATACAGTAGCTATCTGCTACTGCAGCTGTGCACTACACGTTTGATAGCGTAGTCTACACGTTGTTTTTTTCTTTGTGATCCCCCAATTAAGGTGATTAGCATAAATCACGTATTGATTATTGTCCCGTTGTCCTTACCTGGAGTTACGTTTATAAATGTATTTTTTTCTTTCTATTTTACCTGAAGTTTGGCTATTTTCGCCATCTTTCTGTCTGTTAGGGCGGCCATCGCTGCGTTGTCAGTCAGACGGCGTTCTGGTTGCTACGGGAACCACGGCGCGGGTGTTCATCTGACTGATGACGTCAGCAAAATGGAATCTCCCCCGATTCCGGTAGGAGTTAATGCGAATGTCTATTTTTAGATGTTTCTTGCTGTTACTGAGTAGCTACCAAATCTTAAAAATCTCTATATGTCCTATCTTCTGAGTAATGTGTGTGTGTGTTTATGGGTCTGTCCGTCTGTCTGTCGCTCTAATTGTGTGTGTTTTATTTGTGTGTGTCTCTGGCTCTGTCTGCCTCTCTGGTTGTCTCTGTGTGATGTGTTTGTGTGTCTCTAGCTCTGTCTGTCTCTCTGATTGACTGTGTATGATGCGTTTGTGTGTGTCTCCACCTCTGTCTGGCTGTCTCTCTGATTGTCTGTGTATGATGTGTATGTGTGTGTCTCTAGCTCTGATTGCTGTCTCCCTGGTTTTCTGTGTATAATGTGTACATCTCTTGCACTGTCTGTCTGTCTCTGTGTGTTGTGTGTTTGTGTGTGTCTCTAGCTCTGTCTGTCTGTCTCTGTGTGTTGTGTGTTTGTGTGTGTCTCTAGCTCTGTCTGTCTCTGTGTGTTGTGTGTTTGTGTATGTCTCTAGCTCTGCATGTTTGTCTTCCTACGTGTGCATCATGCATTGGGGGTTAATTCCCCCAGAACACAGATGGCTCAAGCGTTCTAATCCTCTTTCTTATGAATCCCAACCCTCCTCCTCTCTTTCTTCTCCTCCAGTGTCCCTGGGATCATAATTAGTTAAACAGAGTGAGCGATAGCGCGTGGGCACCAACAATGCACTTGAAACCGAGAGAGACAATAGATGCGGACAGTTCTGACCAGGACCTGAGCAAGTACGCCTCCTACCTCTCCCTCATGATAGAGGCAGACCTGTAGTTTACCACTCCCTGTCTGGGGATTACTTCTGAGGCACTGCCTCTACCTGTGGATTAAGGCGGAGAGAGGGCTGTGGTGGGGACCAACGGACGGGAGAATAGAGGCAATCTAAACCTGAATGGATTGTACACCTGAGTTGCCTGGCCGAATCATATTGTTTTTCTGCTTACTGTGACCTGAAGATGTGCTGGTGGAAAATAAACCGGTTAGGCTGAGGATGGGTTCTTTGGGGTAAGCACAGGAGAGTGACGACAGTGTGTGGACGTGTGTGTGTGTGTGTGTTTTTGTTGTTGTAATTTAGCCAGTAGCTCCAGTGTTAAAGTGGATTAGCATATTTGTGCCGAGTAACAGCTGCTTTGGCTGGTGGGTCTGGGATGAAGAAAGAGAGAGAGGAATTGGTGTGGAGGAGACAAAAGCAGGAATGAAGAAAGAGGAGAGCAGAGGAAGCAGAAGAGGAATAATTGGCGAGTAGATAAACAGCATGAAGAAATGTTTGAGACGGAGCCAGAGGCTTGAATCAGACCTCCCCGGAGACACAATTCCCGGTAAAATTGTCTAGCTTCTGTTCCTGAAGTTGACAGGCTGCCATAGTCCAGGGGGACCCTGCCCACACACACACACACACACACCAGTGGGGTTGGTGTCTCAAAATTACTTAAGTGGATCTGAAAACACACACAGGAAAGGAGAGGTGAAGAAGATGTGGATACATTTTAATGTTGTGAGATGACTCTGTCACTGGCTATGAGCGAGAAGCCCAGTCTAGGAATGTGCAACTGGTGGCCCTCTAGGTCTGTGTTCACTCCCCACCAAGGAACTCAGTTGACTTCACAACTGTTCAGAGTTAGAAAAGTAGAGGGCTCAATGTCAAAATGTGGTGGTGTATCAGCAGTTGTCAATTTGTCTACATAATATAAAACATGATGAAAGCTATGGTTTCCTATATATTCCTATATATCCAACAGCATTGATTGCGAGAGACCTACCCAGCTGCTGACATTGTTTATACAGTGCCAGTCAAAAGTATGGACACACGTTTCTTTTGTTTATATTTTCCACATTGCAGAAAAATAGTGAAGACATCAAAACTATGAACAAACACATGGAATAATGTAATCAAAAAAGGGTTGAACCAATCAAAATAGATTTATATTTAAGATTCTTCAAAGTAGCCACTCTTTGCCTGGGTGACAGCCTTGCACACTCTTGGCTTTCTCTCATTCAGCTTAATGAGGTAGTCACTTGGAATGCATTTCAATTAACTGATGTGCCTTGTTAATTTGTGGTGTTTCTTTCCTTTCTTAATGCATTTGACCATAAGTTCTGTTGTGACAAATTAGGGTCACAGAACACCGTCATTATGTATGCTCATATTATGGCAAGAACAGCTTGCCATTACAGGTTACTCCATTGGTCCATCAGTTGCTCTTTTAAAAATGATTTGGTAATCTTGCTACCTGCTTACTGAACTTGTAATTAGGGCTGTCACGATTATTACATTTTAATTGTCGATTAATGTGAACAAATAATTGCGATTAACGATTTAATTGTTTATACTGTAAGTTGTATGCCACTATTATATTGTAAGCCTAATAATATTGTAGTCCTAAAAATACACGTGACAGATCCGATGTTGGTTCTTCAGATTTGTGGTGTTTGCGCTTTTGAGCGCCACCTTTCTGGTACATATCCAGCAATTCGCTACCTCAAAATAATTGGGCTCATCTCTTTCATTTAGTTTAAAACCGAAATGCAGTTGTGTTCGGTTTTTAACTACCACTTAATCAATGAAGTTAACGATTGCTCTTCACAAAACGCAACCGCAAAGCAATGACTTCTTCCTGCACATCGCACATCACATTTTCCTGCACATCGTAGCGTTTCACCTCTCGCTCTACCGCAAATATTATATCCAAGTTATTGAAATAGCCTTCCTCACATAGCCTAGCAAGACGTGTTTCAACACTCAGTTCAACACTCTTAATTCAGTGAAAAATGTACAAGGACGATTCATTTTATTTTCAAGCGTTAATATGCAAGGGGACAACATATACTTCGATCCATGCATTTTAATGCGTATCATCTACTTAGGAAATATGGATGAAAATGACAAACGTCAATATAAAATTTTAGAAAAAATATTTTACACAAGCTTGGGTGTTTTTTTCTTTTGGCAATCAGAGTTGATTATTAATTATTTAGAAAGATATATTCCTGTAAATTCACCGAAATTGAAAATGGCAAATCCAAAGGGCGTACTCTTGACAAATAAGGTCAGTGAACAAAATGCAAGTGGTTTTAGAGGTCCATGCAGTGGCGTTTGTATATGTAAAAAAAAATTGGTGGGGCACAAACCATTTCAAGATATAGGATACATACCAGTAAAGCTACAAAACACCCTCTTGCTACTGATGTGTTTATTTAACACATCAACAAACAGCATGGCTCCATAAAACACTTTTAAAGACAGAGCGGCTTGCTTCTTCCAGGTGCTGTAGTACACATACTGGAGAGAGAGAGACCTTCTTGTGTAATTGCTCTCCTTCTCTCTCACACACATGTAAAATTACCACTGTCACATTTACAAACCTAAATTAGGAATGCAACCAAGCGCAGAACAAATGTGCCTACAGGGCCATACGCGAACAGCAATGAGCTCAACACCACTGAAGGCCACAACGAAGCGGAAAGACAACTTTTTAGGGATACAGATCCATTCTATGACAACAACCTTAATAGATGAGCATGGACACACTGACACTCGTCACAATCTATATCAATCGATCCCGCACAAAAATATGACCAATGCACGGACCACAAAGGCAGGATGATAAAATACGCTTTCACTCACCAAGGCTGAGGGCTCGCTTGAAGAGAAAGGTGGCACGGCGGTTCTTCCTCTGGGCAAACTTTTCAAAGACTTTGTAGCTGCTGAATCAGCTGGCTTTCAATCGACAACATGGCCAATGCGTTGAGTCACGGCTGTCCCATGGTATTGCGAGTGAAGGTTTTTACCCTCTTCAAGGTGGAGAAGTTCCTCTCTGACTCGGATGTCGTCATAGGTGTTATTATGATAATTTTCAGCAGAGTGACGGTCTCAGCAAAAGCCTCCTCTAGCTTGTTCTCATGGATGGATCTTAACAGAGACAGGGCCGTCTTACCAGTGTGAAGCTCAGTGTGGTTGTACAGAGTGGTCAGCTCAGACTTAAACTTTTCAATTGAAAAACTAAATTGAACAATTCAATTGAAAAACAAACTGAAATCTTCAAGGGAGGAAAATGAAAAATAAAAACCTTACAATAACCTGGTTGCATAAGTGGGCACACCCTCTTATAACTGGGGATATGGCTGTGTTCAGAATTAACCAATCACATTCAAACTCATTTTAAATAGAAGTAATTACACACCTGCCATCATTTCAAGTGACGCTGATTAATCACAAATAAAGTTCAGCTGTTCTATTTTTTCCTGACATTTTCGCAGAGCAAAAACCAAGGTCTGCTGAGAGCTTCCAAAGCATCAGAGTGATCTCATTGTTGAAAGATATCAGTCAGGAGAAGGGTACAATAGAATTTACAAAGCATTAGATATACCATGGAACACTGTGAAGACAGTCATCTTCAAGTGGAGAAAATATGGTACAACAGAGACATTACCAAGAACTGGACGTCCCTCCAATATTGATGAAAAGACGAGAAGAAAACTGTTCCAAGAGGCCTACAGGAACATTAATGGAACCGCAGGAATTTTTGGCAAGGACTGCCTGTGTGCTACATGTGACAACAATCTCCTGTATTCTCCATATGAATGGGGTAGGGTGGCAAGATGGAAGCCTTTTCTTACAAAGAAAAACATCCAAGCCCACCTGAAGTTTGCAAAAACAAACATCAAGTCCCCCAAAAGCATGTGGGAAAATGTGTTATGGTCTGATGAAACCATGGTTGAACTTTTTGGCAATAATTCCAAACGGTATGTTTGGTGCAAAAACAACACTGCACATCACCCAAAGAACACCATACCCACAGTGAAGCATGGTGGTGGCAGCATCATGCTTTGGGGCTGTTTTTCTTCAGCTGCAACCGGGGCCTTAGTCAGGGTGTTGGGAATTATGAACAGTTCCAACTACCAGGCAATTTTGGCACAAAACCTTCAGGTGTCCGTTAGAAAGCTGAAGATGAAGTTCACCTTTCAGCACGACAACGACCCAAAGCACACATCCAAATCCTCAAAAGCTTGGCTTCACCAGAAGAAGATTAACATTTTGGAATGGCCCAGCCAGAGGGCTGTGCACATGAGATGGCCTTGCAATCTGACAGATTATGGAGTGCTTTGACATAGCATGCCACGTCAAGATGTGCCATGCTAATAGACTCCTACCCAAAATTACTGAGTGCTGTAACAAAAACAAAGGTGCTTCAACAAAGTATTAGTTTAAGGGTGTGCACACTTATGCAACCAGGTTATTGTAAGTTTTTTATTTTTCCCCCTCAAAGATATCAGTTTGTTTGTCAATTGAATTGTTCATGTTATAGGTCACATTAAAGGTGGAACTCAGTCATCTCATCTCACTCACCTCACTTATCTCAGGGAGCAATCCTGCCCCTCATGTCTCCAGCCCCAAAATAATTTGTGAATCATAGCTAGATTCTATCTATCACTATACATAATATTAGAGAACAGAGTTGGCGTTCCCCAGCAATTCGTTATGTGACCTATTCAACTCTGTCATGACATATAATATGTGACATATTGTAAGGAGATATGTCAAGAAAAAGTGTGGCATATTGGCACGCACAACCAACAGTCCCAGCCCCCCAACCCCAAACTGAGTTCAGATGTTGCCCCCGGCGCCCATTAAAATAGCTCATCCCAACCACTCACCAGCAGCAGGCTTACTTATGGCTTCGCATTATGCATACTGTCTTCAACATCCACCTCCAGTTACCAGCAGGGCTCTGCTAATAACCAGATGACATGACACGAAGAGAGAGACAGGAGAGTGGCAGGCCGAGAGAGATAGGAGAGAGAGAAACTGGAGGGAGAGACAGGAGAGGGGCAGGCCGAGAGAGATAGGAGAGAGAGACTGGAGGGAGAGACAGGAGAGTGGCAGGGCGAAAGAGATAGGAGAGAGAGAGACTGGAGGGAGAGACAGGAGAGGGGCAGGCCGAGAGAGATAGGAGAGAGAGAGAATGGAGGGAGTGACAGGAGAGGGGCAGGCTGGGAGAGATATGAGAGTGAGAGACTGGAGCGAGAGACAGGAGAGGGGCAGGCTGGGAGAAATAGGAGAGCGAGACAGAAGAAAGTGAAACTGGAGAGAGGGAGACTTGAAAGAGGGAGACAGGAGAAAGATTGGAGAGAGAGAAAAAAGGGGCAAAAAGGAGAGATTGGAGAGGGCCATGAAGAGAGTGAGAAAGGAGAGGCAGATGGAGAAATAGAGAACATTTCTCTGGTATCCAACAACTAGTGTTTTCTTTTCCCGTGTCTACAGACATCTGACTTTTTTTTTCTAAAAGGTTGAACATTGTGTGATGTCTCTAATTCTCTGTTGCACGTAAGATGTACATCTATAATCTTACTGGTAAGTGCCAAAGTTACCCAGAAGCAAATCCTTAACCTCCTGTCAAAACAGATCCTTTCAGCTGGCATCCACGTTGTCCTCTCCCCTGACACACCACAGGACACCTGGTTACATCACTGCATTGCGTGCAATGAACTGTACGCAGTCTTCACAAGGCCATATGCCGCGTCACAACAACAAAAGTCATGTGTAAAATGTCCATGCAATACAGCCTTTTAATCAGAGCAGGACAGGGGGAAAAATACTAAGCTTAAAATCCAGAGTCAGTTTTGAGCCTTATTGTTTATTTTGGTGAAGGAATAACACAAGCCAGTACACTGCAGGTTGTCTGCGTTGATAAGCTTTGAGCCGGCCTGTGGATGACACAGTGGGTAAACGGTTGTAAGGACAGACCATCTTGCCACTCTGTTATTATTTGTACTTTTACCTGCCATCCACGTAAGGGTTAACGATCAGTGACCAAGCAGAATTCAAAAACCAGCAGGTAGTACCGTAGATACTTCACAGCCCATTTAATGGCGAGGGGCTCTTTCTCTGCAGTAGCGAAACGTCATTCATGGTCGCTGAGTTTCCTGCTGATGTGCAGAATGGGCCTCCCGGCTTCACCTTCGCCTCGTCCCAGGATGGGCCTCCCGGCTTCACCCTCGCCTTGTACTGGGGTGGGCCTCCCGGCTTCATCCTCGCCTTGTGCCAGGATGGGCCTCCCTCGCCTGGTGCCAGGATGGGCCTCCCGGCTTCATCCTCGTCTCGTGCCAGGATCGGCCTACCTCGCCTCATGCCAGGATGGGCCTCCCGGCTTCATCCTTGCCTTGTGCCAGGATGGGACCTGTTGGACATGGTTGGACATGGTACTCTTCAGGGTGCGGGAGGGCTGGTGCTTCTCATTCAGGTCGGTGAGGGTGGCATAAATCTTCAGTAGTTCCCCACTATGCCGCTTCGCCTGGGGGCGTGACCAGCCCCGAATAGCCCTGGTTCTCTTTTGCTAGGGTTTGATTTCTCCATTCCTCGCGGAATACCCAAGGTTTTTGGCCTCCAACAACCCCAGACAGCACCTCGTCAGATTTGAAGTGAGACCCGCCTTCTCTGTGTGTTTTGTCAGGAGCCATCCTCCTTGAGCCGGGACATGATGGGGTTGCCTTGAAGATGGAACTTCTCCTTTGTGATCTCTTTCCGGAGGAGAATGGCTTCCCGGAATTTGGTGGCGTAGTCCACGACGACCAGTATGTACTCACACACACTGTGTCTCAGCAATGGACCGATCATTAGTGATCTTTAGGAAATGTTTTCTGCCTGGCATCTCGCAGGTCCTGGTCTCAGTGCTGGGCAGTACCCGATAACTGTGTTGGCAGATCCACTCCCCTACCCTGAGAATGGGGATGAGGCCGCTCGTACAAGGCTGCTGAGGAGTTGTTGCGGTGCGGAATGCCTTTCGCTGAAGTTATTGGACTTCCTCTGGAATGCAGTTATCATGGTTTATAGTTTTAACAATCATAACTGCATTCCAGTAGAAGTCACTGTGCACATGTGTTGACAGAGATATGGCCAGACCTCCCACAACTGGATGGCTAGATATCAAAGCAAACCACTGTTATAAAATATGACAATCTGAATGGGACCAAGAATCTTAGATTTTACTTGATAGCTATGACTAAATCCAAGCTATATTTTCTCTAAATAAAATTTTAAACATACCCCTAAACCTTAACCCATGCCTGAAATGGCATGTTTACCCATTTTCTACATTATTATCTTCACAATTTTCGTGCTTTTTGATGTTTGAACGCATCTAGGGATGTTAGAAAACCCTTGAAAACACTACATATACTTATATCTCCGATTCTAAATGTGTTGTGTATGCTCTTTTCTTTGTTCTTCATTCTTCACTGTGCTCTTAAATGGAAGTAGTGGTTGTACAGTCAGTGTCTATTAGTTTCGGGTTAACATCTCAACCCCTTTAGCTCTTCTGTCACAGATCTCAGCTCGTTAAAGAGGCTTTGCTTTCTATCCTTAGCCTCCCCAAGTCTCTCTCCCTCCTTCCCGTGCCTGATTAGCTAGCGGGGTGGGTGGTAACCTGGAGTGTCTGCGCTAACGCTAAACACAGTCGCAGTGTGGGAAATAACGGCTAAAGGTGGACACGGCGGCTGTGTGTGGACACGCCGCTGGACAGAGCAGACAGGCAGGAATTCCTCTCAGACGGCTTCTCTCAGTTTGGATCATGTTTTCTGACTATGTGAGTAGGACGTTTGGAAGTTAGCGCCGGTGTGTACGTCAAGCTGTGTCTGTTGGGTTAGTGTGCACGGGCCTGTGGATTTCTGTGTGTGTGTATTATGCCGAAGAGTCTCTGGTTCACTTGTTGGATCCATTTGGGTGCCCAGCTGTTGAATGTGGAGAAGGAGTTTGACTGCTTTAGGTTTTTAGTTGCCATGTTATCGTCACACATACGGCCCAGTTCTCATCTGACTGGTCAACAGACCAATCAGTGAGGAAACAGA
Source organism: Esox lucius (assembly GCF_011004845.1). Classification (NCBI taxonomy): domain Eukaryota; kingdom Metazoa; phylum Chordata; class Actinopteri; order Esociformes; family Esocidae; genus Esox; species Esox lucius. The sequence continues at coordinate 5,054,910 of NC_047583.1, forward strand.
TAAAAATGTGCTTATTGGTCCAGTGAGACTCAGTGCTAGCAAAACAGCACAACAACCCCAACCGTCCAGAAAAAAATAGAATAATACCAAAACTGAGCAGGGAGGGACCAATATTATTCAATGGAAAAAGGTTTTCTTTGCTGTAATGAACACACCACTGGCGAGTGAATGTGTGTGTGTGTGTGTGTATAGGATTGTGTAACACTCCGGGTGAAGGTGGGATTAAGTAGCCGGTTACAGGCTGAGGAGATGAGGTGATTCCATATTAATCCCCAGTTAAGGCCTACAAGTTAGGCACAATATAGACATAAGCGTTATTGTCGAATTCTGTCACAGCTTCAATATATCACTTAAACAGGTCATTAAATGTGGAGCAGAGGACCCCTGTTATTATACAGTCACAGTTGTCGCAGATTCAACCAGCATGTCTCTGGCAAGATGTAGAAATGGAAATGCTTCCCCTCCAGGGTCCCCAGGGACCAGAGGATGAAATTAAGGATCTCCTGGACTGGTGGGAGGAGGGGGGAGGCTTGGGGAGCACTGGGGGGCTGCTGGTTTGATAAGAGGAGGAGGATACAGTTTGGGAGTACCAGAGGGGTTACTGGTCTGTTGAGAAGAAAGGGAGAAGTGGGAGACGAGGGTTGTGGTGTTGCTGGTCTAACAAGAGGAGGAGGAGTAAAGGGAGAAAAGGTTTGCGGAGCATGTGGCGGTACTGGTCTGGATCGTCTGGTACTGGTCTGGATGTCTGGTACTGGTCTGGATGTCTGGTCTGGATCGTCTGGTCTGGTCTGGATGTCTGGTCTGGATCATCTGGTCTGGTCTGGATGTCTGGTCTGGATCATCTGGTCTGGATCATCTGGTCTGGATGTCTGGTCTGGATGTCTGGTCTGGATCGTCTGGTACTGGTCTGGATGTCTGGTCTGGTCTGGATGTCTGGTACTGGATCGTCTGGTACTGGTCTGGATGTCTGGTCTGGATCGTCTGGTACTGGTCTGGATGTCTGGTCTGGTCTGGATGTCTGGTACTGGTCTGGATGTCTGGTCTGGATCGTCTGGTACTGGTCTGGATGTCTGGTCTGGTCTGGATGTCTGGTACTGGTCTGGATGTCTGGTCTAGTCTGGATGTCTGGTCTGGTCTGGATGTCTGCTACTGGTCTGGATGTCTGGTACTGGTCTGGATCGTCTGGTCTGGTCTGGATGTCTGGTCTGGATGGTCTGGTACTGGTCTGGATGTCTGGTACTGGTCTGGATGTCTGGTCTGGATGTCTGGTACTGGTCTGGATGTCTGGTCTGGATCGTCTGGTACTGGTCTGGATGTCTGGTCTGGTCTGGATGTCTGGTACTGGTCTGGATGTCTGGTCTGGATCGTCTGGTACTGGTCTGGATGTCTGGTCTGGATCGTCTGGTACTGGTCTGGATGTCTGGTCTGGTCTGGATGTCTGGTACTGGTCTGGTCTGGATGTCTGGCACTGGTCTGGATGTCTGGTCTGGATCGTCTGGTACTGGTCTGGATGTCTGGTCTGGATCGTCTGGTACTGGTCTGGATGTCTGGTCTGGTCTGGATGTCTGGTCTGGTCTGGATGTCTGGTACTGGTCTGGTCTGGATCGTCTGGTACTGGTCTGAATGTCCCATAAGCGGAGGTGTGGGGTGTTATTTCTCTTAAGCAACTCAGTGTATCTCTCATATGTGTGTTTGTGAGTGTTTGTGTGTGTGTGATTGTGAGTGTTTGTGTGTGTGTGTTTGTGTGTGTTTGTGTATGCTACACGTCAGAGGATCAGGTGGGCTGAGGCGACAGAGGAGACTTCAGACATGTTGCCCCACTGTGTATGAAAATGTCATATTGCAGAGCCAAAACAGCTGGTTATTTCACTCAAAAGTACTTCCACATAATATGTGACTTAAATATCACATGTCTGTTATGTTCAGTGTGAAAGAAAAACTACATTCAGTGGGTTTAATAAAAAAGTTTCAGTCTATTAAAAAGGGAATCATAAAAATAAAAAAAATAAAAAAATAAAATGCAGTGAATTCACATAATTAACAACATGTATGATTTAGGTAATATTTCGAACTGTTATGGAGTCATTGGTCTTACAACTTCCGGTAGAAATGTTCAACCTGTATGACTAGGCATATGTAATGTGTTAAAGACTAGTCAGTGTGTTCAGGCCAGAGCTGATCTGAGCATGTGCGACTTGTTTACAGTCCCAAATATGATTGTCCAGCATACAGAAACACGTCTCTAAACATAGCCTGGGTTGTCCTGACTTTAGTCTCTACCTTTAGCTAGGACACAGATTTGTGTACGTAATTGAGATTAAGATTACGTGGTTGTCAGAGCTCAATTAGGAAGTTTGGTGCCATCACAGGCCGTCAACAGGTTATGAGGTGTTAAAGAATATGTCTGGCTTGTTTTCTTGTTCATTCAAACTATCATGATATGAATCCAACTTTATCGTTTCTGTTCAATCCTTAAAACTGAAAAGTAGCAGTGTGTTATATGGCCAATATACCATGGTAACGCTTTGCGTAGTGCCTGGACAGCAGTCGTGGTATATTGGTATTGTTTTGTACCGCAAACCCCGAGATGCATTATTGCTCTTACTTAACTGATTACCCACACAATTACAACAGTATTAAGTGATGCATTGTCATGCCATTGGTATCACATACCACGGTTTTCAGCCAATCAGTATTCAGGATTCGAAGCATCCGTTTTATAATCAGTCATATGCACTCTATAGCCACGGGTCAGGTGTTATCTTCCTGATTTCTGAGTCGACTGTTTGCACTGCCAAAAAGAAAAGCCAGGCAGCTGACAAGGTCCCGCCCCCAGTCAGTGGCTCTGGACAGCTTATCTTGGTGGGTGACATGGTGTCTCCACGTTTTTCATTTCCAGGAAGTTGCATGTTAAGTCAAGTCAAGTCAAATGTATTTACAAAGCACATTTAAAAACCACTTATGTCGACCAAAGTGCTGTACAGTCAAAACATATAGCCAACTAAACATATTTATAGGACATGACAAACATAAACAGAGCTTCCTACCCATTTGCAGACTCAAATGCTAAATAAAAAAGGTGGGATTTAAAAAACGTTGCTACTAGTAGAGGACATAATATATAAAGGTAGGCTTTGGTTGTGGAACAGTTAAAAACCCAGCAGCTGCATTTTGAACATGAGGAAGGCGGGACAAGGTAGACTGACAGATTCCCATATACAAAGAGTTACAATAGTCCAGACGGGAGGAAATGAACGCATGAATAAGTGCCTCTAAATCCTTAAAGGAAAGAATGGGTTTCAATTAGGCAAAGGCAACAGCATTTACTTTTGCATAGCTATGTACATTGTTGGATAGGGGCCCTAAGCTATTAACAACAACCTTGGTGGAATCTGTGGGGCCAATTACAATAACCTCTGTTTTTGTATTATTTAATTGAAGAAAGTTTTTAGCTAGCCAGTATTTAACGTCTCTAAGACAATCAGAGTGATTTCAGGGATTTATTTTCATTGGAAGGTACAACTGAGTGTCATCAGCATAATAATGGTAAGAGATGTTATATTTCTGAAAGATGGAGCCCAAGGGATGCATATATAACGAGAATAAGATAGGGCCTTGGCCAGAGCCTTGAGGTACCCCACAGGTGATTGATGCAGAAGAGGAGAAGAAGTTCCCAATATTTACAGAAAGTATTAAGGGCAGTGGAATCAAGATTAGGTTTTTTAATAAGGGGTTGGACACTGCATGTTTAAAACATGACGGGACAGTGCCAATGATGAGGCAGCTATTTAATATGGACAATATACTGGGACCAATAGGTACAATAGAAGATAGCAAGTCTGAGAAATCTAAAATAAAATCCTTATTGTATTTAGGAGGTATATATACAATTGTACATAGCATTGGACTGGACAGTTCCACCTTGATCAGCTATTCTTCGAAACGTTAGTATCAACTGACAGTGCGACACTTAAAAATTTTTTTTTTTAAAACTGCTAATCCTCCATCACGACCAGTGATTCTAGGGGAACTAAACAAATCACAGTCACTGGGAGAAAGTTCACAAAAAGGACTTAACTCATCAACGTTAAGCCATGTCTTAGACACAAACAAGAAATCTAATTCACGAGATAGAAAGAAAGAATTCAGAATAAAAGTTATGTTCGAAATAGACCTTTACCAAGGCCATTTTAATGGAGATTTGTTCGGGCAGATGGCATGCAACAGGATCGCCAGGATTCTTTGGAATGGGAATGTAGCCCAATGAACGTAAATTACAGTGGTTGATTCCTCTCTTACAAACGTGAGGCAGGTACAGCGCTGTTTGTGCTGGATCCGGAAGAATAGCTACGAGGCAGGTACGTCTCAGAGAGATGAATGGATTGCGGCAGGGACGATCTCCAGGAAACACTGAACCACTTTGCCAAGGGGTTCGTTTAATCCTGATTAATATGCCTCCTCGTTTTCCACGTTTTCTGAAGCATTTTCTCTTTTGAGAGGTGCAGTAGGGGAGCTGGCACGGACTCGCTGGTAAACAAGGGAGAGAGAACTCCTGTCCCCCTGGACTCCGACTGCGTAGATCAGCTGCGATGGCCCGAATATCGAGGAGGGCTTGGCGTTTATATACTGCGAGGAGGCGACTTGGGCAGACATGTAGACTAACAACATGAACGTACAGAGAAATTCGATGTGACGGCTCACCAAAGTACAAACTGGCCCCATCTTGAATACGCCTTCCCTGCCACCAGGTGGCGCACGATGAGTGTGTGTTAAGTATGTGTGTTATATTCTAATAGGGTTCCGTGTGTATTTCCTCTCTAGACATATTTGAGGGGGCAGTATGCGGTCAGCTGGTTTGTGGGACCTCCGTGGACCCCAGTCTAAAGATTTCACATCCCCACCCCTGCACGCCCGCTCCGCCTCTCGCCTCTCCCATGTGATTGCTGCGCCACCGGCTAAGCGAATCACCTTCTACAAGAGTGGCGACTCCCAGTTTGGAGGAGTGAAGATGGCAATCCACAAGCGCAGCTTCAAATGCTTTGAAGCACTACTGGACGACCTGTCACAGAAGGTCAGCTCCCACACACACACACACACACACACACAACCCTTGATGTGATTGTGAACCTGAGTGTGTATCTGATCTTTTCCCGTGTGTGTTTGTTTGTGTCTGTGTGTGTGTCCTTGTGTGTGTGTGTGTGTGTGTGTGTGTGGGGTGTTTGTGTGTGTGTGCAGGTGCCCCTGCCATTTGGGGTGCGTACAGTAACCACCCCTAGAGGAACTCACAGTATTAAACATCTAGAGCAGCTGGAGGACAGGGGGTGCTACCTCTGCTCTGACAGACGGCAGGCCAAACCAATCAACATGGAGCTGGCTGGCAAACGTCCCACCCTCTGGCACCACAACAGGTGAGCGTTGCTACTGTAGGAATATCTGTGTATGTATTTATAATCCTGTACGTATGACGTGTGTATATATTACCCTGTGTGCGTATGTGTGTCTTTATTAAACTGTGTGTTTGTCTATATTATCAAATGTGTGTGTGCTTGTCTGTATTATCCTCTGTGTGTGTGTGTGTGTGTGTGTGTCTGTATTATGCTGTGTGTGTAGCTACAGCCACCGAGTTCCACAGCGACCAGCAGAAGACCCTCCCCCTCCCAGTGGTCCAAGCCACATCTCTACACGGCAGCGACGCATCCTATTGGTCAGGAACAGCGACCCTTCCATGAGGAGGAGTGTAATCCTGAACCGGCGTTCAGCCCGGAGCCTCCGGGTGTTTCTGGAAGACATCTCAGAACTGATGCAGTGTCACATCAGAAAGCTCTACACACTGGAAGGACGCAAGGTAGGTTTGTGAATGCTTGGACTGACAGTGTTTAGAGCCTGATGACATGTGCAGGTGTGTTAATGTGTGTGTGTGTGTTTACACTGACAGTGTTCAAAGTCTGATGACATGTCCAGGTGTGTTAATGTGTGTGTGTGTGTTTACACTGACAGTGTTCAAAGCCTGATGACATGTCCAGGTGTGTTAATGTGTGTGTGTGTGTTTAGATTGACAGTGTTCAAAGCCTGATGACATGTCCAGGTGTGTTGGTATGTGTTGGTCGGGAGCCTTTCAGACCACTTCTGCTGGAATATGTGACAAAGAACTCTGAGCAGAAACTACCTGGACTGGGGACAAGGTTAGTACTGTATATATAAACTACCTGGACTGGGGTTGGGGTTAGTACCACATATATAAACTACCTGGACTGGGGTTGGGGTTAGTACCACATATATAAACTACCTGGACTGGGGTTGGGGTTAGTACCACATATATAAACTACCTGGACTGGGGTTGGGGTTAGTACCACATATATAAACTACCTGGACTGGGGTTGGGGTTAGTACCACATATATAAACTACCTGGACTGGGGTTGGGGTTAGTACCACATATATAAACTACCTGGAATGGGGTTGGGGTTAGTACCACATATATAAACTACCTGGAATGGGGTTGGGGTTAGTACCACATATATAAACTACCTGGACTGGGGTTGGGGTTAGTACCACATATATAAACTACCTGGACTGGGGTTGGGGTTAGTACTGCAAATAGATACTACCTGTACTGGGATATTAATCGTATCTATTTCATTCTCTTCTGCGACTACTTTGTGTCATATCTATTGGTTACTTGATTGATGAACAGATCACCTGGCAACGGGGCCCGTTCTCCTGGCAACGGGGCCCGTTCACCCGGTAACGGTCACGGCGCTCGGTCACGGTCTAGTGTCTGCAGTGAAGGACTTGAGAGCAAGAGGAATGGTAGGTCATGGTGTGTGTGGGAGTGTGTGTGAGTAGTAGCGGGTGCGTGCGTGTTCTTATTGAATATCAATTGAACGTTTCCGGTATTTTTGTTTAACAAATTGCCCACACACCAACATGCTGTCTCTCTCTCTCCCTCCCTCCCTCCCTCTTTTTCTCAATCTTTCTCTTTGTCTCTCGTTTCCTCTGTTTCTTCGTCTCTGATCTTTCTATCTCTCCCTCACCCGGTAGTGAACTTTGGTCTGGAGACTAAGAAGAGCATCATCCACCCTCGCTCAGACTCCTCCAATCGCTCCACCCGTTTCTCTCTGTCGTCTGAGAAGTCCTATCCCAACGGTCTCAGCACCTGTCCCCACTCACACGGCGGCCGGGAGGCGGTGCTGAACGACGACATAGAGAAGCGCGTCCTGGTCAACAAAGATGGCAGCCTCTCCGTGGAGATGAGAGTGCGCTTCCGTCTCCACAGTGACGAGACTGTCCAGTGGTCCACGGAGATTAAGAAGTCTCCGCCTGACTCTCTGACCAATGACTGCTGTCCTCTCAGGGAAGGCCAGCCCCGCTACTTACAGGTACGCTTAGTATGTATTTTTCAAACTTGGTTGTAGGGCCATGTGATCAGGCCATCGTCTATGGTGATGGTTAATGTTTTGTTACATTACATTTGTGCTGCTGCAGTCTGACAATGTAGAACAGTGCAGGGCAGTGGGACACCAAACAGAGGCCTCTTCCCTGTTTGGCATAGCCTAGCTCAACACGTTCTGTATGTGGAAGTTAGACTGTTGATCTAATGCACAGGAATAATGTATGCAGATTGGGAAATGGGCGGCGAGCACAATGCAGGCCACAATGTGTAGCGCAGGACGTGTTGTATTTGTCCTATACTCTCTCATGATCGACCGTCAAATGAATCCAGCGGAGTTCCATTTAAGAAAGTTGTCATTTGTGAAATAATAATGAGAGAACAAACAATTGCAAGATAGACTAATTAAATAGATTTTCAACACTAAGTTTAAACAAACCTGATATGTTTTTGATATACCAGATTCTAGGCATAAATCGCTTGAATTCACAGAACGATTCCAAAAAACATAGCTATACGGTACTAAGAAAACAGTGGTAGCAAATTTTAACTTTAATAGGATATTTCAAATATTGCCAATATGTTTAAAATGTATGAGGAGTCATGTCAGGTCTCATAAACAACTTTATTTAGAATATGTCACAAATTAAAGATACATATCTAATCAAAGGGAAAAACAAATTGATCATACAAAAGAAACAAATGAGCTAACAACATGTTATATAATCTTTATATAAATGCCCTTGTCCTATTGAACTAACATTAATATACAAATTATATTCATCTTAGTTCACTTGACAAATGCGATCTGTTGTTTTGTTTTCCACAGCAGGGCCAATCAGAAAGTTACTTGGACCCTGACTCTGACTCTTGTGTTGTTGAAACTGCTGACTATGCCCCCAAGCCTCCACCGCGCCTCCTGGAGGAGCCCCCGCCCCACTGCGCCTGCTGCTACCAGCGACAGGCCGGGGAGTACGACATCTGGGAGAACCCCGCCCACATTCAGACCTCTAAACACTCCCACACCAGGGTTAGACACACCCATTCCTCCAGCTCCTCCTCCTCCTGTCGCTCCAGCAGGGTGGTGAGGAGGCGGGCGATTCACAGGGAGGGCTCAGAGCGCGGAGGGGTCGTCCAGGAGTGCTGTGTCAGGGAGGAGGTGCAGCGACGGGTGGAGATGGAGAGGGACGGAGGGATGGTGGTGTGTACGGTGAGTCGCAGCTGCAGCCGCAGTGAGCTTAACCTGAGTGGCACAGACAACCAAGGGGAGGAGCGACCTCTGTCTAACTCCTCCCACGTGCTCCAGGCACTTCAGGAAGATGTGGATGAGCTACCTCCCAGCGCCTCAAGCTGCTGCCATCAAAACCCCCCTCAGCACCACCTCACTTTGACCCCGCAACCTCTCAGCCACGTGTCCACTCCCACCAGCGAGAGACACATCCCTGCCCTCACCCCTAACCCACCAGGAAAGGAAGGGAGAGAGGGGGGAGAGGAGCGGAGTGAGAATGGCGAGGGGAGGGCAAGTGGAGCCTCCTCGCAGCGTTCCTGCTCCTGCTGCGGAGGAGAAGCTGCCTCTCAGGCCGATCAGGACAGAGCAGCCAGCCAAGCCTCCCACACATCCAGATCCTCCCAGAGATCCAGATCCTCCCAGAGATCCAGATCTCCCTCGAACAGAATCAGGATCCCCGTGGCTCCCGAGGAGGGTGATGATGAAGACGAGGACGAGGAGAAAGAGAGGGCGGTCAGCGTTATGTCCACTCACACCGGCCTCTCCGGTGACTCGGGGGGGACCATCGGGTCCGGGGGCTCTGTGGGGTCCAGGGCGTGTCCACACTGTGGGGGGTGTGGCCAGGGTTCCAGCCCTACGTCTGGCGCCTCACATTGGTCACACTGTTCAAAGCGGTGTGAGGATGAGAGGTCAGGGAGCGGACTCTCAGGTGGTTCAGGTGAGTCCGGTTGCTCTCAGAGGACCAACAGGTCAAACTGTACACGTTGCTATGAAGAGGGACAGGCACCCAGCGGAATGTCCCACCTTTCTCCCAGGGACGTAGAGGAGGACGCGGCAGAGGACAGTGGGAAGGAGGCAGAGGAGGAGAGTGGAGAGAAGGGCAAGGAGGGGGAGAAAGAGGAGGGAGAATCGAGTGCCCTTTCAGCCAAAACCTCCTCTCCAGTCAGAACCGGCCGTAAGGCTTCAGAATGCCCTGCAGACATTGGTCAAGAGATGGGGGGAGATGAGAAAGGGGGAGAGGGTGAGGGGGAAGAGGGTGTAGCGCACAGGTCGGCAAGTAGCATGTCGGCTAAATCAAAGCTCTCAACCAAGTCCAGCCGGTCTCATAAATCCAACTGTAGCAAAGCAGAAAGGCCCCCATCCCTGAACTCACCAGAGGCCCCAGCTACTGAAGAGGCTGCAGACGAGGTCGGAGAACAGAGAGCATCAAGCGCCACATCAGCTAAGTCCAACCTCTCATCCAAGTCCAGCCGATCTCATAAGTCTACCTGCAGTAGGAATGTAAGGGCAGTTTCCCCCGGCTCACAGACACCAGAGGCTACCGAACCCTCCCGAGATGGAGAGACAGAAGAAAGACCAGCAAGCCCCTTATCGGCTAAATCCAACCTCTCAGCCAAGTCTGGCAAGTCTCACAGGTCCACCTATAACAAAGCAGATGGGTCCACCAAAGCATCGGGTGGAGCGGCACCTCTCACTTCTAAAGAAGATGCTGCTGAGGACACAGGAGGAGCAGCAGAGACCGCCCCCAGTGCTACGTCAGCTAAAACGAATACTTCAGCGACAAATAGCAGCAGATCTCATAGATCGGCCTGCAGTCACAGGTTAGGAGCTACTTCTGCCAGGTGTGAAACAACCAGTGTACCTGCTGTTGAGAGAACAGGAGAAGGAGGGGTAGAGGGAGATAAATCACAGGAGGGGTCAGAGAGCTCCGTGTCAGCGAAATCTAACGCCACAGGAACGACCTGTAAGTCTCAAAAGTCCAACTGTAGCAAAGCAGAAAGGTTCCCCTGCCTGAACTCACCAGAGGCCCCAGCTACTGAAGAGGCTGCCGACGAGGTCGGAGAACAGAGAGCATCAAGCGCCACATCAGCTAAGTCCAACCTCTCAGGCAAGTCCAGCCGATCTCATAAGTCTACCTGCAGTAGGAGTGGTAGAGCTGTCTCGCCAAAGCCAGCAGCGTCTGAAACCCCGGTCAACGAAACAGCCGAGCGAGTGGAGAGAGCAGCGAGTGCCATGTCAGCGAAGTCGCATACATCCACCTGCAGTGCAGAAGGACACACTTCCCCGAACTCAGTGGAGGCACCGGTGACGGAACCAGAACCTGCAGGAGTGGATGAGGGAGGGGAGAGATCGGCGAGCGCCATGTCAGCCAAAACCGCTTCTTCGGCGAAGTGTGGTAGGCATCAGAGGTCGGCCTGCATGGGCGGCACTAGAGGCATCTCTCCAAAGCCAGCCGCTTGTGGAACTCCAGTCGAGGCTCCAGGTGAGGGAGAGGGGCCAGAGGGTGCCATGTCAGCTGAAATCAGTGCTTCTGGGAAGACAGCCGTGAACGAGGAGAAGGTGGACGATGCAGCAGCTGCAGGAGACACGGCGGAGAGACCAGCTAGCGCCGTCTCAGCTAAAACCACTGCTTCAGTCAAGTCCGCCAGGGCTCACAGGTCGACCTGCAGCAGGAGGGCAGCGGCTCCAAACCCCAAACCTGCTGATATCCCTAGTGTTGAAACGACTGGAGGAGATGAGGTCAAAGAGGAGAAGGAGAGACCAGAGAGTGTCAGGTCAGCTAAATCTAAAGCTACAGCAAAGTCCTGCAAATCTCACAGGTCCACTTGTGGTGGATGTACTAGAATTACTGCTCCAGTGGCTCGAGATATACCGGTCATCGAGACAACAGTTGAAAAAGAAGAGGGAGACCAGGAGGGAGAGACCACAGAGGAGAGACCAGCCAGTGTCATGTCAGCTAAATCCAACGCCTCTGTCAAGTCCAACACGTCTCAAAACTCCAGTAGTAGTAGAAAGGCAGGAAGTCCGACGACTGGAGCAGCCGTTGCTGAGACCACTGGAGGAGATGGGAATGGACCAGATGCTCCGGTTAAGACTGGGAAGTCCACCTGTAACGGCGTTACCACAGCTCTTTCTCCAGCTCCTACAACCTCAAAAATCCCTGTCATTGAAACCACAGAGGTTGACGGGGAGGGAGGGAAAACAGGGAGACCAGCTAGCGCCCTATCGGCTACATCCCAAAAGTCTGCTACATCGCAGAAGTCTAACGGCAGCAATAGAATTATGTTCCCGCATCTGAAAAAAGAGAGATGTGCTAGCCCTGCCTGCAGCACCAGAAGAGATGGCGTTGTGAGAGAAAGTGTCAAGTCTGCCGCGTGCACTAAACCCCAGAGTAAACTAGACTGTTCCGCCATCAGACCAGTTTCTAGAGCGTCAGATGCAGATGTTAAATCAACCAGACAAGCGCTGGCTGACATCACTGATACGGCAAACGAGGCGTCTCAGAGTCAAGGCGCCGGACACTCCATGAGCAAAACTGACCTCAGAGATGATTATGCCAGAGATAATGTCGACGATAAGAAAACAGCCAGTGTACACTCAAAGAGCGCTGCTAAAGCAACACACGGAGACTCCAGGGCTGTGTCCCAGGGCTCCTCCCGCCCCACCAAGTCCGAGGTGAAAGTTCACAAACCGAGTGATGCCAAGGAAGAGGAGAGGCCCAAAACTAGCTCTTCCGGCTTCCTGCAAGTGAATGGTCAAGGCCACAGGGCCAGAGCACAGAGCGACACAAGCAGTGTTCATTCTGGGAAAACCTCCAAGACTGAGAAAACAGTGATAGAAGAGAACCCAAGAACAAAATCCTCTCAAACACGAAACGCAGGTCCCCCTAAAGTCTCCAAAACCACCGTCCAGTCTCAGAAGGCAGACATCATTGACAGCCTCCTCTCACGATCCCTGTCAGCCGCAGACCTGCTCAGAGACAACATAGCCGCCTCGTGTCCATCCAGCTCTGCATGGTCGAAGGTTAGCCTCTCTGAGAACGGAAAGATACAGAAGACCAGAAATCCCAGGAAGGAAGAGGTGGAGCTAGAGGATCTGGATCCCCTCTGTCTGCCAAATACCTCTCCAAATGATGTTGTGAGTGATTGGCTGAGAGGAATCCCTGCAGACAGCGGCATGGAAAACCCAGAAGATGAAATGAATGAGACAACTGAAGAAACAGAAGTAAAGGATGAGGAGAAAGGAGGAGAGGAGACAGGGGCACAGGAAGGAGAGGAGACAGTGGTACAGGAAGGAGAGGAGACAGAGGAGAACGGGGTAGAGGAGACAGAGGTACAAGAAGTTGTGGAGACAGAGGAGAAAGAAGGAGAGGAGACAGAGGTACAAGAAGGAGAGGAGACAGAGGAGAAAGGAGAGGAGACAGAAGAGAAAGGTGGAGACGAGACAGAGGTACAAGATGGAGAGGAGACAGAGGAACAAGAAGGAGAGGAGACAGAGGTACAAGAAGGAGAGGAGACAGGGGAGAAAGAAGGAGAGGAGACAGGGGTACAAGAAGGAGAGGACACAGAGGAGAAAGAAGGAGAGGAGACAGAGGTACAAGATGGAGAGGTGACAGAGGAACAAGAAGGAGAGGAGACAGAGGAAAAAGGAGAGGAGACTGAGTTGCAAGGAGAGGAGACAGAGGAAAAAGCAGGAGAGGAGACTGAGGTGCAAGAAGGAGAGGAGACAGAGGAAAAAGGAGGAGAGGAGACTGAGGGAAAAGGAGAGGAGACTGAGGTGCAAGAAGGAGATGAGACAGAGGAAAAAGCAGGAGAGGAGACTGAGGTGCAAGAAGGAGAGGAGACAGAGGAAAAAGGAGGAGAGGAGACTGAGGAAAAAGGAGAGGAGACTGAGGTGCAAGAAGGAGATGAGACAGAGGAGAAAGGAGGAGAGGAGACAGACGAGAAAGGAGAGGAGACAGAGGAGAAAGGAGATGCGAACATGTCTGAAATAAGACAGCCAGAAGAGGAAGTACAGGATGCCGCCAAAGAGGAGGAAATTGCAGAAGGGGAGGGAGAGTGCTCTGAGTGTGCTGACCCTGTCCCACTCACCAGTATCAGCACGCCCTCTGGTCCTTACCACCTGGGCCTGAGTAAAGAGCTTCCCCTGAGCTGTCACTCCTCTGTAGCGGTGATGAAGGTCCTACTGAGTCCTACGATAGGCCGATGCCACTCCCTACCAGAGGTATTGCAGCAGGTCTACTCATTCTATTGTACGTGTTGTAAGTTCCTGCAGTCGTGCTCACATACATCACAGTTCATTTCTGTCACCTGTCTGATTTCCTCCAGATAAGTCCAGTGTACGGACGCAGACTGAGCTCCTCAGCCAAGGGTCTGCTGGACTGTCTGGCCCAGCTGCAGCTCATCGACCCGCCCCCTCCTCCAGCTGCAGGTCCCAGTCCAGACAGAGATCACCGCTACCAGAAGGTCATGAGTATACTAGAGTCACTGTGGTTGTCTAAACCCTACCCTGGGGAGGGAGAGGGAGAGAGGGAGGAGAAGGAAGTACAAGGGAAGGAGGTGGGAGGGGAAAAAGAAAGGCTAAAAGACTCTGGTGTGGACCTCAGTTCCGGCTCCGCTGGGTCGGGTGGTTCTGGGAAGAGCCGACCAGATGACATCACAGCGGCTGACTTCACTCCCATTGTGGAGGAAGAGGCAGAGGGAGGTGAGGTGGGGGCAGAAGGAGGTGAAGGGGAGGAAGCGGGAGGTGAAGTGGAGCCAGAAGGAGGTGAAGGGGAGGCAGAAGGAGGTGAAGGGGAGGAAGAGGGAGGTGAAGGGGAGGAAGAGGGAGGTGAAGGGAAGGCAGAGGTAGGTGAAGTGGAAGTGGAGGAAGGTGAAGTGGAGGCAGAAGAAGGTGAAGGGGAGGCAGGGGGAGGTGAAGCGGAGGCGGAGGGAGGTGAAGCGGAGGCGGAGGGAGTTGAAGCGGAGGCAGAGGGAGGTGATGTGGAGGCAGAGAAAGCAGCATCCGCAGAGATGCTTTCTGACGCAGTAGCCCCAGACATTGCCAGCCGGGTGCAGAGAAGTCCAGAAAATGATGAGGTGATCCCGGACTCTCCCCTTGGGAGAGGAGAACCACTGCAGACGCCGGAGAGCCTCAAAGCCAGCAGGAGCCCCTGCTCTTCAGACAGCATGGCATACAAGTCCCCAACGGACACAGAGAGAGACACCACCGAGGACAACACTAGTTCAGGGACACCACCTTCAGTTCAGCGAGCGCCACTCACCAAACGTGTCTCTCAGGACCCTGACCCGGTCTGGGTTCTCAACCTGCTGAAGAAGCTGGAGAAACAGTTCATGACCCACTACATAGACGCCATGGCTGAGTTCAAGGTACCGAAACAACAACTTCAACGTCATTGATAACCATCATCTTCACTTAAACTGTGACGGTGCATTTTGTTTCAACAAATGTTCCTGATAATACTGTTGTGTTTGTTCAGGTGCGTTGGGACCTGGATGACAACGCAATGCTGAATGCCATGATCACTGAGCTGAAAGACGAGGTGAAGAACAGGATCCAGAAGAGCATTGACCGAGAGCTAAGGAAGATCCAGGGGAGGGCAGGGCGGGTGGGCAAGCCACGCCCCCCTATTCTGTCCCGGGAATCATCCGCGACAGACCAGAGGAGGCGGAGGCTAAAGGTGGGAGGAGACATCTTCTGAGGTTTCTAATTCACCCCTGAAATTAGTGATTGTATTGCTCTTCTAGTTGAACAGCTTATTTTCTGTTATCTGTTCATAAGCAACTGCTTGCTAAGATTAGGGTTAGGTTAGGATTAGATTAACATTTAGGGTAAAGGTTATGTTCAGGGTTAGGATAAAAGTAAAAGATATGGTAAGTGTAAGTAGTTGGTTAAAATGTTACTGATAATCTATCGATAATCTGTAGAAAATCTACAGAAACAGCTTTGGGAAACACTCTCAAAACAGTGTTACCCTTTTTTTACATATTTATCCCTACTTCGGTTTGTAACATGATTAAACACGAATTTTGATATTGTAGTATCACCTGATGTGCACCCAGATATCCATGAATCAGGAGTGTTAACATTCAGCCGCATCGACAGCGGTGACGGCTTCCAGCTCCAAATGTCTTCGTAACACACTTTGACTGTGACTTTCAAGGTGATGAAGGTCCACTCGGTGAACCAGAGCGACGGGGAACAGGGATCGGGCGCGGACGTCAGTGACCAGCGCAGCGAGGGCGAGGACGAGTACTGCCCCTGCGACACCTGCGTGCGGAAGAAAGCGGAAGCCCAGCAGATGAAAATGGAGGCCATGGTCACAACGGCGCCTGTGATCATGGCGTTTGACCTGCGTAAGATCCTGATGATGAAGAAAGACCCAGAGCCTACGGCGCCCCCTAGCCCCATGGAGGGGAAGAACAACAACCAGGAGGAGACAGAGGAGGAGACAGAGGATGCTATGCCAACTGTTGTCATAGAGGAAACGATCCCAGAGGAGGATGAAGAGGGGGAAGAGGAGAAAGGGCAGGAGGAGATAGATGAGGAAATAGAAGCTGAAGATCTGGAGGATGAAGAGGTGGAGGAAACTGGGCAGGAGGAGGAGGAGGATGCAGGGGAAGGAGAGGCAGGAGGTGAAAGTGCAGCTGAAGCAGTAGATGATGAAACTGAGGTGGGGGAAGGATCAGCTGAGGAGGAGACTGCAGGAGATACAGACAACGCTAAAGAGGAGACAGAGGAGGGAGGGTCAAGAGGAGAGGAGGGAGGATCAGGAGGAGAGGAGAACAATGTGGTTTCTGAATTGAAGGTGGGGGAAGACGAGGGTGAGACAGGGGGAGGACAGGAGGAGACTCCCGAAGCGGAAGGTAATGTGGAGGGAGGAGAGGAGGTGATGCAGGAGGAGGAGTTAAAACCTGAAGAAGAAAAGAGTGAAGCGACTGAGAGAGAGAGACAAATCCCTGTGATCCACCAGATGACCAGAACATCTGTGGAGTCCCAGCCAGGATCTTTGGAGAACATGGACCCAGTTTCAACAATGTCCTCCTTAATTCCCGTAAAACCAAAGAAAACTAGCACTGATGGACACAAGATGGCATCTACAGGTGAGGGTTCTGGGGGGAAAGGTCAGCGGAGGAGCCGTTCACCAGCGAGAACCAAACGCAGAAAACCCAGAGACAGGCATATAGAGCCAGAAGAACTAGACATGTAATCCTGACAGGACATAGAACTGGACATCAAGTGTCTGTAACCACTGCAGGACAGATAACTGGACGTCCTAGATCTTTAGGTGTTACATAACAGTCACATCAAGCACTTTATAATCCCATCTCCGGGTTAGGAATATCCAGACCGGAGGGACTGGAAAGATGAAGGTAGATTCTGCCAAGTCTGAGGACAGAATGGCATACACTGGTTGTTTTTATTGAAGGATTTAACTGAAACTTGAAACAATCCTAACATTATACAATCCATAAGATGTGTAAAAATTGCATTTGTATATTTCTAGGAACTATGTGTATTTATGTATGATGATATTTTCATTGAGGCCTGTGCATTGTGTACTGCATGAGGATGCGAGTGTTTGTGTCTCTGAATAGGTGTGACGTCAAACACACCCCGGAGCAGTTTTACCTGAACAGGGGCCCATGCAGAGACCAAGTCCTCATATTAAGGCCTGAAATATGGTTTCGTTTCAAAAGCACTGCTCTAAGGACACCCAGAATATAGACACTAGCACAGGTCTACTGGACCTCACATGAAGGGTAGTTTCACATAGCCCTAACATATACCTCCCAGTGGCTGTAGGCATGAGGGGAATGTATTCAGAGTAACAACCACACAATATATGTCTGAGATACAGGATAAGCACCACACCATGTACTTTTTAGGATTACTGTAGGGTTATTACAAAGCTCAGTGTCGGGGTGTCAATGTTGAAATCTCAGGGACTCTGGACAGCAGGGTTGTGTAACGTACAGTGATGCGCATGGATGGACCTTTAATATATGTCTATAGCATCTTATAGGATGCACACATAGCCTACAATGGATTGTACCCGAGCCCACATCTCATTGTTTAACCAGCAGCCCTTTTCCCCATGGCCAGATTAACTCACTGGTTCATTTGCTCACTGCAGTGCATTCGCTTTTCAGACATTGTGGAGTTGCACACTTTGTGTGTCGCTGTGTAACTGGTTCTTGGGTCACGTTGTTGCTCTCAGGGTTGTTGTTGTGTGTCATTGGAGGTCACACCCAAGCTAGCCAGGTATTTAACCAGGGTAATCACAGGGAGGTAGCCAGGAATATAACCAGGGTAATCACAGGGAGGTAGCCAGGAATATAACCAGGGTAATCACAGGGAGGTAGCCAGGAATATAACCAGGGTAATCACAGGGAGCAAGCCAGGAATATAACCAGGGTAATCACAGGGAGCAAGCCAGGAATATAACCAGGGTAATCACAGGGAGCTAGCCAGGTATTTAACCAGGGTAATCACAGGGAGCTAGCCAGGAATATAACCAGGGTAATCACAGGGAGCTAGCCAGGAATATAACCAGGGTAATCACAGGGAGCTAGCCAGGAATATAACCAGGGTAATCACAGGGAGCAAGCCAGGAATATAACCAGGGTAATCACAGGGAGCTAGCCAGGAATATAACCAGGGTAATCACAGGGAGCAAGCCAGGAATATAACCAGGGTAATCACAGGGAGCAAGCCAGGAATATAACCAGGGTAATCACAGGGAGCTAGCCAGGAATATAACCAGGGTAATCACAGGGAGCAAGCCAGATATATAAGTACAGTAATCCCAGGGAGCTAGCCAGTTATATATATGACAGTAATCACAGGGAACTAGCCAGTTATATATATGACAGTAATCACAGGGAACTAGCCAGGTGTTTAAATCACAATAATCACATAATCTACTCAAGACTGAAACTACTGCAATGCCTTCCTGCAACCATGGTGACAAGAGAGTGGAGGGAGAAAGTCTATTATTCATGTCATTGTCAATGGTACAGCTGGTATGGCTGTTTTTTTGTATGGCTGTTTTTTTGTATGGCTGTTTTTTTGGGAGAAACTCACTGAGAGTTTTTAATGTATTTGGATGTATTGCTTAATCTTTCCAAACAGACACCTTTCAGGACATTTCCAAATTATTCCTGTTAAATAAAACAGTAGTGACATTTTCTAGGCATTGGTCATTAAAATGGCCTGACTACAGTGAAAGGAGTGTCCACTGTCATCATCCTTCAGGCATTTGTCATAAAATGTGTTACAAGGTTTTTATTCCAACAACAATGTTATGTTGAATATATATATTTGCGGATTCTATAAATATATATTGGGTATATTTATGGATTTGGTGAAACAGGATGTGCTTTGACCATTGTAGTTCTGGGTAAAGATTTCTTATCTATCTATATATGTACTGCATTTCGTTATACGGTACTTGTTCAATGACAAGTTTAATCTAATCTAATATATATAGAGAGAGATAGAGATGCTGTTGTGTAAAATACAGTTAGGTCTGGAAATATTTGGACACAATATTCATCATTTGAAACAACCAAGTTGCAATTGAAGTGCAGACTTTCAGCTTTAATTCAAGTTAGCTTTAATACAAAAATATTTTATAAAACATTTAGGAATTGCAACCATTTTCATACAGTCCCCTTATTTCAAGGGATCAAATGTAATGATGCTTTGTCAGGCCTTTACTGCAGCTGTCTTCAGTGGTTGTTTGTTCCTGGATCCTTCTGCCTTAAGTTTCGTCTTCAGCAAGTGAAATGCAAGCTCGATTGGGTTGAGATCAGATGATTGACTCGGCCATTGCAGAATTTTCCACTTCTTTGCCTTCAAAAACTCCTGGGTTGCTTTCGCAGTATATTTTTGGTCCTTGTCCATCTGTAAAGTGAAGCGCCATCTAATCCACTTCGCTGAATTTGGCTGAATCTGAGCAGACAATATATCCCTCCAGACCTCAGAATTCATCTGGCTGCTTCTGTCTTCTGTCACATCATCAATAAACACTAGTGACCCAGTGCCATTGGAAGAAGTCATGCATGCCCATGCCATCACACTGCCTCCACCGTGTTTTACAGATGATGTGGTATGATTTGGATCATGAGCCGTTTCAAGCCTTCTCCATACTTTCTTCTTCCCATCATTCTGGTACAGGTTGATCTTAGTTTCATCTGTCCAAAGAATGGTTCCAGAACTGGGATGGCTTTTTCTGATGTTTTTTGGCAAAGTCTGGCCTTTCTATTTTTGAGGCTTATGAATTGTTTGCACCTTGTGGTGAACCCTCTGTATTTGCTCTCATGAAGTATTCTCTTTATGGTAGACTTGGATAATAGCCCACACCTGTCCATGAAACAGCTTTTAAGTCAATTGGCCAATTACTTTTGGCCTCTTGAAAAATAGGGGGCTACATACTAAAGAGCTGTAATTATTAAACCCATTCTCCAATTTGCATGTGAATACCCTCAAATTAAAGCTAAGAGACTGCACTTTATGCCAATATTCATTATTTAACTGTAGCTTGAATATATTTTGGTAAACTGCGAAATAAAAAAACTTGTGTCAGTGTCCAATTATTTCTAGACCTACAGTAACTGTATATTTCTACCGGGTTAAAGTACAGATCTGCACCACTTGAGCCATTTGAACACAGCCCATGATTCTCTCAGGCTCAGATGCTAAGGATGTTTTTATTGTTCGGCCAGGCCTAATTTCATATTGGTTGGTTGGTGTGACGCTGGGGATGTGTCTGATGTTGCTATTGGTCTGTTTGGCTGTCAGTTTTCTTCTGTGACATACCCTTAGGAACATCATGTAACCAAGTAAGGTTTTACAATAAAGAACCTAATGTATGATGTTAATTTAACGTCAGTAACAAAATAAAATGTTTTAAAGTACAAGATTTTCTACTGAAATGCATTGCTTGTGTTTTCAAAGATTCCTTGCAGAATTTCCTTGTGGTTCACAAACTTTTTCAGTTACTGTACCACCAACAGAATTTTGCTCTGCTCGGGAGTACCCACTCATGATTTGCTAGTAATTTTACCATGGTGTCATGAGTTTTCTCAAGTACCCCCTGTGGAATGACCATTTTAGATAACTGTACCTATTTTGGAAAGGGTCTAGTTTTAATGAAGACTTTATGGCGTGCCCTATACAACCTCTATAAGGTGTTCTTCGTAACATGGATAGATGTCCGGCTTGTCAGCTTTAGGTACCAGCAGCCCACATGCCCCATGGCTATTAGGCCACAGGATCTGAAGCAGCTCAGTCACTTTGAAGACCGCAGCATCCACGTCACTGTAATCCTCCACCTGTGTGTGTGTGCGCGCGTGTGTGGAGATTGAGGTTACATTACATCACAGCCCAATCCAGGGTGTAACCTGACAATCACAAAGCACTATGCCAGGTATAGTACAGGTTATGTCAGTTTTACATAAATGATACTGTTTTTGCTATGAGGCACACTTTCACAGTTTTTCCGATAAATACTCTTGAGATGCCACCATACACGAAATGCCTATGTTAAGTTTGGATTCATTTCATAAAACAAGAGGATGTGCCGAGGTCTCTCATGTATGCCAGGTGTAAGTAAACATGCGTTTCAGAAATTGTGTAGACAATAGGTTGATATAACTGAACAAAAAAAAAACTCCCCACTGAGTCCTGTCAAAATAGTATTCTCAAACAACAACAAAAAATCTAGGTCACAGTTTTTTATATTTTGGCAAACACTAACAATAGGAGAAGATATAACCATTTGACAACTCCATTTTATGGCAGCCATATTGAAGCCTTCTCAGACAGATTTAACAATAGCAGCACATTCTCTCAGTCTCTCTTTTTTATTTTTAAAGCTAATGAACGGGCAAACGGAATGCTTGGAGACAACAAAATGGCACCCGGTTGGAACTCTGTAGCTGGCCAAAGTCTCTTTGGCTCTGGATCCAGAAGCAGATAACTGTTTTTCTTAACATTTGACTGCCCTCTAGTGTTTCCTTGATGTCATGATTATACATGTACTCTGGGTCCTATTCAGACTGTCGACATAACATAGGTGAACCAATGTCGACTTAACATGGACTCAATGTCGACTTAACATGGACTCAGGTGAACCGTTGTCGACTTAACATGGACTCAAGTGAACCGATGTCGACTTAACATGGACTCAAGTGAACCGATGTCAACTTAACATGGACTCAAGTGAACCGATGTCGACTTAACATGGACTCAAGTGAACCGATGTCGACTTAACATGGACTCAAGTGAACCAATGTCAACTTCACATGGACTTAAGTGAACCAATGTCAACTTAACATGGACTCAAGTGAACCAATGTCAACTTAACATGGACTCAAGTGAACCAATGTCGACTCAACATGGACTTGGGACATAACGTAAGCTTAAGTCCATGTTTTTAATTGACTCAAGTGATGTTATGTCTGACTGTGGCCCAATGGGAGTGGGCCAGCACTGCCTATGTGGAGAATCAGTAACTCCATACTAAATATTTGTACTGCAAAAGTAAATATTTGACACTATATCATGTTCATCCAAGCATTAAGTATGTTTCTAAACCGTGGAGGGAAATACATTATGTAGGATTCACTCACAGAAATCCTAGTGGGTACAGATGAATGATATTGAAATAAATATTTATAGTTGAAGTATAAGAATATACCTAAAGTATCATTATTATTATATGTTAGCTGTCAAACTAGAGGTAATGCGTGATTTTCTGCTGCCACCTGGTCTCCTGGCAATGATGTCACCAGGCCTGTACAGCGTAACACACTACTGGGTTAGCTTTCTGGCGAGACTTGGCCTGTGAGAACAACCAATCAGCTGACAGACCAACGCCAGTGGGACCGACTAAGGAGAAAGTGAGAACATGACAGCGAGGAAGGGAGAGAAGACAAAACAAAGACAACTAGAGAATGACAGAGGACGAGAACACAAGAGAAAGAACACACACCTTTCACTAGTGTGAGTGTGCCCAGTTTAGGGTTGGCCTCTTAGGACTCCTGGGGTGTCAGCAAGGCTTGTCAGAAAGACAATGAAGAAATTAGAACATCAGAGCTTTAACACAGAACATAAAACATTGAACCTTAAAGATATTCAATGTGTGTTTGTGTGTGTCTGTGTGTGCAAATATATAATATCCCTCTAGAAACTAATCTCCCCGGCTAGGAATATATTGACAAAGACATTTTACCCTGGGATTGCACTCCAACATCTGGATCAACACTTGTATGGTACACACTTGACTACATTGTCGCTGAACAGCCTCTGAAACACACACACACATACACACTCACATTAATATCACTGAACACCATGTAGGGGAGAAAAGTAGCCTACTTCCCTAAACCAAAATGTAAGTGTCAATTGAGATTAGTGAGACATGATGAGGAAAGTTTACCATCTGAAAATGTAACTCACTGCTGTAAGTCACAGAGAATAAATATATAAGTTAACAACATTTCACAATTACATTCAACAAAACTATTCATAAGTATACATTACCATTATTAAAAATATAAACAGAGCAAAAACAATTAAACAAACAAATAATAACAAAATAACTTAGAAGAGGTTGTGTACTTAGGTGTCTCTAAGGTTAAAAGTCAGGGTGAAAGGTTAACGAGGTGCATGAGTGTGTCCCTAAGACCTGATCCTACCTGACCCTATAAGGCCTCTGACCCCTGACAAGACCTCTGACCCCTGACAAGACCTCTGCCTGGTAGGTGGAATGACACTGGTGGCGACCCATCGACCTGTTAAACTCTTCGTTGTGTATGTTTCTTTTGGTAACCTAACACGGTATCACGATCACATGGTAAATCAATGCGAAAAGGGGTACGAATGCCGGCCCAGTTCCATCTCCCGCTTCCTGGCCACTGGGCTTCTCTCTGTGATGAGAATTCCAGGGCTGAACTTTGTCACAATCCGCCATGTGTGTGTGTTCGTGTGGTCGACACCTGCTGTCCCCACGAAGATAAGAAAGTAAACCCTGAAAAATTGGACGCCTAGAACCATTAAGAGAGACAGAGAGAGTACGTTGCGCGCGCGCGCCTTTCACCAAACCGAAGAGGAGCAGGAGGCTCACGGAAGAGCACGTAGTCAGGTGGATCCTCTCGCGCAGACCCGAAGAAAGGTGACAAGATCCTTATGTTCTGGTCTTCTGTGTCCATTTCCCTTCAGCTATTTTCTTAATGACACTGGTGAACGCGGTTTGCGAGGCTCTAAAACGCCCGCCACCGTAACAAGAGTAGCTTCTCCGGATCCTTTCTCATTAAACGAGCAACAGCTGTTTTCCTGCATTTAAGCAACATCACGCGTGGTAACGACGTCATTTAACCACGAATGTCGCGTTGTGGTGGTGTTCTTTTAGTGGACCACTGACCGTTATCGATCGGAAACCCTGCTGCTTCAAATGCGTGTGGACTAACATTGGACTAAACTGGAACATCGATAATATTTACCCCAAACATTCTGGATATCTTTACCGGTTGTGGGAGAGCGAATTGGTTGTGATGTGATGTAGTGGCGGAGAGAGGGAGGGGGAACATGCCTGCTGATGTTGCTGTCTCATTGAGTCTCGCTACCCTCCTGCTGGCGACCTGGCACACAGTGATGGTTGTAGCAAGTAAGTAGGCTGGGTTAGCATGTAGCTAAAGAAACCCTGGTGTTGGTCACCTTTACGGACTCATTGGCAATGCTGTATTCACCTTTTCTCAAGGTCTCCACTTTCGGTCGTGTGTGTTTGTGTTGGGGTGGGGGTATGTGTCAGTGTTTGTTTCTTTTGTATTGACAGTAGTGGTTTATGTTCATGTCACAAACGAGGACTGCCTGAGACACGACCTAAGAATCACTTCCCTGGATTGAGAGGTTTATCCTGATTTATTAACTGGTGCAAGCACACCACTCGCTCTAAAACGACACACACACACACACACACACACACACACACCGATCCTTCACAGTTATAAGTGGACCCATTAGGCTTATGCTGTCTATATTGATCTCAGGGCTGTTTTACTGATTTACGGGCCCTGGTCTGCTCTGAGCTGATCCATACATCATTGTACATGACAGGGACAAGCTGTTAGATTAATTACATCTGCAATGTATGTGTTTACTCTGCCTGATTCAGCTATGATCAGTAAACATTATTAAAAACACTTGGCTGCTGTTGAGGTTAGGGTACTTTAGTCTGTTAAAGTAGCATGTGTTCGTGTCTCTGAGTTTCTTGTCTTGCTATGATTCACTCTTAAATCAATTTTCATTTCTCGTTCTCTCTCATTTTTACTTTGCCCTCTTCATCTTCTCCTCCTCTATTCTCTTGCCTCTATTCTCACACCGCCCTTAACCTCCTATTTCTCTTCCTTTATTCTCTCCTTCTGTATTCTCTCCTGCCTCCCCTTCGCCCCACCCGTCCTCCCTCCCTCCCTCCCTCCACCTCAGTTTATTTAATTGTATCAGCACAAATAGAGCTCAATCAATTGACTTAAAAGGGTTATAGTGTGAGTGATATTACTGTGCATTTCATTGTGTGCGCAGACACACACACACACACACACACACCAGTCCATCCAAACCCCATTCATTCTGCTCTCTGAATCCATTAGCAACAAAATCATTTTATCGACAGCAATCAGTCAGGTCGGGGAAAAGACAGTTGAGTGGAACAAAAGTGTGTGCGTGTGTGGGTGTGTGTGTAAGAATGCTAATTGTTGACAGGACCGTGTCATTCTCATACATCTCTCTCGCTCTACTCTCTCTCTCTTTTTCTCTCTCTTTTTCTTACTCCCATTCTCCATTCTTCCAGTTTTTTTTAAATGTTTACATATTCATCATCTCATATCTGAGGTCATGATGGAATGTTAGACCAGGTCATTGAATATTCATGACATCCCAATGGGTCCTGCTGAACACTAAACATTATTCCTGTGTTATAACATTAAAGATGAGTAACGTGCAATCCATTTGTAGCTGTGTTTTAGCGCCTAATGTGCATTATGCAATACATTGCGGTTGTGTTATAACACTGAACATGTATAATATGTAATACATGATTGTTGTGTTATAACATTAAACATGTAAAATGTAATACGTTATTGCTGTGTTGCACCACTAAACACATGTAAAATGTTATACAGTACATTATCGCTATGTAATAACACCAAATATGCACGATATATAACATAATGACATGTGTTATAACACAAAGTGTAATATGTATTACAATATCAGTGTGTTATGAGACCGAACATGTCAGATGTAATACATTAGATATTATGGGTCATGTGCAATGTCGTCACCGTGTAATAACACAAAATATGTTCGTATATTAATACATAATCACTGTGTTATAACAGCTGTGCCGGCGGCCCCGGTGAACGTCTCAGTTACCCAGCTGAGGTCGGACTCCGCCACCATCACCTGGAGTGTCCCGCAGGGAGACGCTGTCATCGGATATGTCATATCTCAACAGGTGCCCCACGCCTGTGTGTGTGTACTTCTGAGTTTATGCGAAAATGCTGTTTAATTGCAGATTCCATTGTGTGTGCGTGCGTGTGTGTGTGCGTAGAGGCAGGACGGGCTGATGCAACGCTCTATTCGGGAGGTGAACTCGTCGAGTCGAGTGTGTGTGTTGTGGGACCTGGAGGAAGACACTCATTACAGCATACAGGTGAAGATTTAGGAGTTACAGATCCCGGGTTGGTTTTGAATGCTCGAGCTGCAATTCGCCCTGGACAAAATGGTCTGTTAAAGGTCAGGGTTTTCAAGGTTGGGGGTTAAAGGTGTGTTGTGTTTCTTAGGTCCAGTCCATTGGGCTTCAGGGAGACAGCCAGCCCAGTCGGACTATTCACTTCAGAACTCTGGAGAAGACTGACCACTACCCAATAGGAGTCCTGGAAGGTGGACATACTTACATACACACACATACAACACACATTTTGGGATTCTCACTTCCTGTGTGGACACAAAACATTCCCATTCAACAACCTATTTTCTCTTACACTTAACCCTCAACCTAACCTTAAACTAACCCTAACCATTACCCCCAGAAACCTAAACTAACCCTAACCATTACCCCCAGAAACATACACTAACCATTACCCCCAGAAACATAAACTAACCCTAACCATTACCCCCAGAAACCTTAAACTAACCCTAACCATTACCCCCAGAAACATAAACTAACCCTAACCATTACCCCCAGAAACATAAACTTACCCTAACCATTACCCCTAGAAACACAAACTAACCATTACCCCCAGAAACATAAACTAACCCTAACCATTACCCCCAGAAACATAAACTAACCCTAACCATTACCCCCAGAAACATAAACTATCCCTAACCATTACCCCCAGAAACATAAACTTACCCTAACCATTACCCCCAGAAACATAAACTATCCCTAACCATTACCCCCAGAAACATAAACTTACCCTAACCATTACCCCCAGAAACATAAACTATCCCTAACCATTACCCCCAGAAACATAAACTTACCCTAACCATTACCCCCAGAAACATAAACTAAGCCTAACCATTACCCCCAGAAACATAAACTAACCATTACCCCCAGAAACATAAACTAACCCTAACCATTACCCCCAGAAACATAAACTAACCCTAACCATTACCCCCAGAAACCTTAAACTAACCCTAACCATTACTCCCAGAAACATAAACTAACCCTAACCATTACCCCCAGAAACATAAACTAACCCTAACCATTACCCCCAGAAACATAAACTAACCCTAACCATTACCCCCAGAAACATAAACTAACCATTACCCCCAGAAACATAAACTAACCCTAACCATTACCCCCAGAAACCTTAAACTAACACTAACCATTACCCCCAGAAACATAAACTAACCATTACCCCCAGAAACATAAACTAACCCTAACCATTACCCCCAGAAACATAAACTAACCCTAACCATTACCCCCAGAAAGGTAAACTATCCCTAACCATTACCCCCAGAAACATAAACTAACCCTAACCATTACCCCCAGAAACATAAACTAACCCTAACCATTACCCCCAGAAACATAAACTAACCCTAACCATTACCCCCAGAAACCTAAACAAACCATTAACCCTAATTCTAACCTTAAACCCAGTCAAAACTCTTACCCTAAACCTGACCCCTAAACCAGAAAAAACATTTTTGCCACAGTCAAATAGGTTTTTGTTTTGTGATGATTGTGGGGTTTTTTGGTTCCACCCCCGGCAGCAGAGAACACACACACGCATGCACAAACACACAAACACACACACGCATGCACAAACACACAAACACACACACGCATGCACATACACACACTTGCACAAACACACACACACTTGCACAAACACACACACGCATGCACTAACACATACAGACGCCCTCTAAGTGCCCCCCTCTTCGCCCCCAGATGACCCCTCCATGGAGGGCCTGGACATGACCCCTAACCTGCAGACTGGAGAGCTACTCATCGTCACCACTGTTCTCCTCCTGTGGGCAGGTGTGTGTTTCCAACAAAGGATTAGTTCCAACAATATGATTGTCTCTTATAATTCTGTTTGATATGTGTACCCCGCAGCGGTTATAGCACTGTTCTGCCGTCAGTATGACATCATCAAGGACAATGACTCCAGCAGCAGTAAGGACAAAACCAAACGCCCCTCTGTCCGGACCGAACCATCGTACTACAGTACCACCGCCTCAGCTCAGAGCACACCACTCTACCACTATGGGGGGGTGCAGGGCAGCAAGGTGAACTAACCTTCAACGATTAGGGTCTGTGTCTCTGTGGGTGTCTGTCTGTGTGGGTGTCTGTCTGTGTGGGTGTCCGTCTGTGTGGGTGTCCGTCTGTGTGGGTGTCCGTCTGTGTGGGTGTCCGTCTGTGTGGGTGTCCGTCTGTGTGGGTGTCCGTCTGTGTGGGTGTCCGTCTGTGTGGGTGTCCGTCTGTGTGGGTGTCTGTCTGTGTGGGTGTTTCTGTGTGGGTGTCTGTCTGTGAGGGTGTTTCTGTGAGTGTGTCTGTGTGAGTCAATAATGAAGCTCTTATCTTTTCTCTCTGTCAGTTCCATCGAACCTCCTCGTCCATCAGCATCATCAGGGTGTGACAGGAGAAGACTCACAGCTGTCATCAACTTACACAACTTGGGAGGAACATTAATTTCATCATTAACCTGTGACATAAGAGATGGCTAAATCAACCGTCAAGATGGCCAGTGGCTGAATTTCATTATCAACCTGCTACTTGGGCGATGGCTAAATTACATCATCAAGCTGCGACCTGGCTGATGGCTGAAATGGCATCCTTACCCTGCCACTTGGGCGATGGCTAAATTACATCATCAAGCTGCGACGTGGGAGAGGTCAAAATAACAATCCACATGCAACATAGCTGATGACTTAATTACACAATTAATCTACCACTCCAGTGATGGTTACAGAAGATTGTCAATTGTTTTGTTCCAATTGGAAAAAAGTACATGCTCAGATCCCTTTTATGATTACTCATCTTTATTTTGGTCACTCCCTCAATCCATCTACTATCTCAGAACTGAGTATTTTGAGTATTTTAGAGAGGGGTTCTCAATACAGTGACTGCACCAATGCCATAAATCAAAACTGTTATAATACCAAGGGAAAGGCAAATGTAAAGCTTTCCATTAGATTCCATTGCCACGAAATCTGTGGAATTCGTGTTCCACTGAAGTGATGAAACTGTGTTCTACTGCCCCCTGTTGTTCGGAATAGTAAACAACATACACACAGGATCCTCTTTACTGTCCCTGTTCCAAGGAAATGGAAAGAGACTCAGCAACATAACTTCTACTTTTGGTTGTAAATAAAGTAACCCTCCATTTTAAACCCTCATTTACTACATTTACTGGAGTGGTTTATCAGTGCTTAAGAGAACCTTTTACAGTTTAATATTGTCAAGACCACAATGTGTAAGATCTACTTTCAGGTGTGTGTGTCTAAACACGGAGCCTCTCTAGAAATATTATAACCTACAACAGACACACAAGCTTGTAAAAGAGCCATTGTAAAAAAGAACAGACACACAGTCTGTGTACAGAGGCATTATAAATAACAACAGACACACAGTGTTAAAAGAGACATTGTAAAAAGGAAAAGACACACTGACTGTGTAGAGACATTATAAGTAACAACAGACACTGACTGCAAAGAGATGTTATAAATAACAACAGACACATGGACCCTGTATAGAGACACCATTACTAACAACAGACAGAGATACTAACATCTGACCTTGCTGTACATGCCTAACTAACAGACTAATACCCTGTATCATTGAGACTCTGTGAGACTGCTCCTGTAGGCTGCTTGTGAATCCTCCCCTGGGCATGTGATAGACCAATATACTGGTTGGCATCCCTGGTAATGTTGTTATAGACCAGTATACTGGTCGGCATCACTGGTAATGTTGTTATGGACCAGTATACTGGTCGGCATCACTGGTAATGTTGTAATGGACCAGTATCCCTGGTAATGTCTTATAGACCAGTATACTAGTCAGCATCCCTTGTAATGTTGTTATAGACCAGTATACTGGTCAGCATCCCTGGTAATGTTGTGAGGCAGATTCCTAGGTAGAACAGAACTCAAACCTCCAGGAGTTGCCAGCCCCTGAACTAACAGAATCTGAGTTTACATAGTGAGATTATACAACACCGTCCACAGTGTTAATATAGTTTGGAAAATATGAATAGTTACATGGACGATATGATAGACAGTGTTGGCATCTCAAATTGTTAAAGCATAGTTGAGAACCCTGTTACAATAGGAATAAATGATTATGTTCTCATATGACTGGATCATGTATGCCAGATGTTATTTAGCAAGATAAAATGTTTTTAATAAACTTGTTGAACACATTAGGATTT
The DNA here is from genome assembly GCF_011004845.1 of Esox lucius. Taxonomy (NCBI): domain Eukaryota; kingdom Metazoa; phylum Chordata; class Actinopteri; order Esociformes; family Esocidae; genus Esox; species Esox lucius. Next base: position 5,085,257 of record NC_047583.1, read on the forward strand.
GATTATTCTGATCATTTTATTTTCAGGAACCTACTTTACTTTAGTTACTTATAGACAGTGACATCAGCTTAGGTATTATGTGTTATTCTCTTATCCCACTTTCTTATCCCTACAACCCCTTCCACATCACAGTAAGGAAGACACCCATCCACCTTACAAAACAGGAAGGAAGACACCCATCCACCTTACAAAACAGGAAGGAAGACCCCCATCCACCTTACAAAACAGTAAGGAAGACGCCCATCCACCTTACAAAACAGGAAGGAAGACCCCCATCCACCTTACAAAACAGGAAGGAAGACGCCCATCCACCTTACAAAACAGGAAGGAAGACACCCAGCCACCTTACAAAACAGGAAGGAAGACGCCCATCTACCTTACAAAACAGGAAGGAAGACGCCCATCCACCTTACAAAACAGGAAGGAAGACGCTCATCCACCTCACAAAACAGGAAGGACGACGCCCATCCACAACACAAAACAGGAAGATGCCCATCCACAACACAACACAGGAAGGAAGACGCCCATCCACAACACAACACAGGAAGGAAGACGCCCATCCACCTTACAAAACAGGAAGGAAGACGCTCATCCACCTTACAAAACAGGAAGGAAGACGCCCATCCACAACACAAAAAGGGAAGACGCCCATCCACAACACAACACAGGAAGGAAGACGCCCATCCACAACACAAAACAGGAAGGAGGACGCCTATCCACAACTCAAAACAGAAAGGAAAACAGACACAAGGTAGATGTCTTTCACAAAGACATACCTCACCGTAGTTCCCATAGTACCTCAGGCCCAAAGGCACACGCCTCAATCCCTGTTAACAGCCTGCCTCAAGGAATATATTAATGCTGCATCTTCCCTTGTACATGACTCTTAGCAGAGATTGATAAATATTATTCTGCCATTATTGGTGTGTGTAACTGTGAGAATGGGTTCATTCAATAGATAATACTCTGTGATATCTTGAACTGCTGTTTAGAATTTAGGATGGTTTTGCTCCAAAAATCCTGTCCCCAGTGTAGATTTGTCCCAAAGACCTTCTTGACCTCAACCTTCGCTTGGTTAGGGCTGCCAATCTGTTTGACAGCCAAGTTGTAATCCAACAATGATCCAGTTTCTAATAGTGGTGGCCCTCAACTCTAAACCTGAATTATTTTTTCTTAAGTACATATGACATATTTCTATTACAGTTTTTTCTGATTGCTTGGGCACATTTCTTGTAACTATTTGCTATTTTTGCAAAACTCTACAAACAAATAAAAAAAACTTTCACCAAATCAGCAAAACATTGTAGTTCTCTTGCAAAAGCTAATAAACCTTGCTTAACTCTTCAAACTTTCGTAACATTTTTATTTTTGTATCAAACAGTTAAAACAAGCCATCACATTAATAAGCACACAATGCGCCAACTACACACTGATGGCATGAATAAAAAACACATCTGGCTTTTGCTTTCTCTGTGCACAAGGTAGGCGGTGTCAGTTTGAGGTCATACTTTTGTCATAGTTCTGTAAACATACAGGGATCCGAACTTCAAGTATTACTGTTTATTTACACACATCAAAACAAACACAAGTGTTTTTTTCTAAGTCAAAACAGAAAATAGTAATTTCACTGAGAACAAATAAACAATCAGTCCACATCGTGTCGTCTCTCTGGGTCCAGCCACAACATTTAATCTACATCACATGCAATGTCCTCTAGACACCGGGGGAAAATATCTTCTGGAATGCCGTATCCAGCCCTGACATGATGCCTGGTCAATATCCCCACATGCCTCCTCCATTGCCTGTAAAAGGGCTATGCATTGATGGGGATGACAGTCATAGACCTTCCAGCGCCAGGCAGAGAAGAACTCTTCAGTTGGATTCCAGAATGGAGAGTATGAGGGGAGGTTGAGTACAGTGAAGAGTGGGTGATCTGTAAACCAGTTGCGGACCAAAGCAGCCCTATGGAAACTAACATTGTCCCATATGATGCCGTATCGGGTCTGCTCTGGCCTCTGAACATTAGTGAGACTGTCATGTAAGGTGTCCAGGAATGTAATGATGTGTGCAGTGTTAAATGGGCCTAGGGTTGCATGATGGTGAACAACACCATTTTGACTTATAGCTGCACACATAGTTATGTTACCATCACATTGTCCTGGGACATGTCCTGGGACAATGTCCAATAATGTTCCTGCCACATCTCCTTGTTTGAGTGAGGTTAAAACCTGCCTCATCCACAAAAAGCAGCTCATGACCCATGGCATCTGCCTCTAGCTCCATCACTCTCGGGACAAGACAAAACAAATGCAGCACAGCAGGCCCATGCACAGCACTACAGTATGCACTTCCAGATTCAGTACCAATGATACTATAGCTTACCTGCACAGTCATATCGCAGTTGTTTCACACGTTCACTGTTTCTTACAAAAGGAACTCTGTAGATTTGTTTCATTCTGATTCTGTTGCGGTCAAGTACACGACATAATACAGAAATGCTCACATTGTGTATGTTTTGGAAGGTGGTGTCATCCTCAATTATGCGCTGCTGTATTTCACATAGCCTTATAAAATGATTTGCAATCACCATATTGGTCTCTTGTTCTGCAGTGAACATTCTTCCTCTGCTCCCAGCATTTGGACGTCTAGCAATTCTGTAAAGTAACAATTTCAGTATTTTTACATGTATGGTATTGTTGTGTTTCTCATTAGAGTATGGCAGTGCTACAAAACTCAGTGCAAAGTGACTGTACTTACCGATTCTCATTTCTAAATGTCCTTATGATGCTTGCTACAGTGTAGCGGCTCAAGTTCGGCTGAACCCTTTGGCAGCTTCCCTCAGGGTTGTTCCATGGTTGATTACATGGTCCACTATTGTAGCTCTGATGTCATCACTAATTCTATTTCTTACTGTTCTTACCCTTCCTCTTCCCCCTCCTCATCCTCCCCTTGCTCCTTCACCGCTGCATCCTCTTCCTCCTCCTACTTCTTCACCTCCTTTTCCTCTTCCTCTGCCTCCTCTAATTCTCACTCTTCCTGCTCCCTCCATTGTATTCCACACCGACAGCTCACCTGTGGCTTCTTTATAGTGCTTAGGCTGATTGTAAAGTGAACTAATGATCTAAAACAGTTTTCACATGTGACAGTGTGCCAGTCAGTTGGCAAAATAGTGTAAATAATAGCCATGCATGTCTATAGTTTTGCTAGGAGTGTGTTGATCATTTGGAAAATGAGTGTAAACCACTGAGTTGTGTTTCAGTTCCGCAGAAAGATTGCTGTGCAGTGGATTGTACCTAGTTTTGCAAAGTTGTAATGAGTAGGGCAGGTTGTTTATCGTGTTGTCCTGCCCTCTGGTGGTCCTTGTGTGATGTTGTCTTGTCCATACCCTAGTTAATTAGGTTGATGTCTAACACCGGTGTTTCACTCCCAGCTGTCTTGTGTTAGTCTCGTTATCTGTGTATTTAGTTGGCTCCCTTCGTGTGTGTTGTATGGATCATTATTTCATGTCACTGGGTTTATTTGGTGAGTTAATACAGTTAATACAATGGTCAACCATTGTATTAACTGTGTTGAATGTTGGATGTATAAGAAGCGGTGTTGCGCACTTAAACAAAAATAAACCCACGAACGTGAGACATGCCTGCGCCTGGTTCCTATCCTGCACTCCACAACCATGACAAACCGTGACAAAAGAGTGTGTTAAAAAATTGCAAACTGAGTGCAAAGCAGTGTTTGTGCTTTTAGTTTTGCAAACTCAGTGAGTGGTTTTGCTATAAGTATTAATAGTTTTAGGAATTGTGCTATGACAATCACGGTTAGGGTTTAAGCATTCAGAAAAAACTGTAAACACATTGGTCTTATTTAAATGTATAATTTATTTCATCCTTCCATGAGGAAATACTTCAGACACGTGTAGCGTTGCTCACAAAGCCAGCTAGTTATTCAGTTTGCATTGTGTATTTGAGTACTCATACAGCTGGAGTTAAACCTGCCATGCCCCAGGAGACGTTGCTCTGAGTGAAAGATTTTAAGTGTGTCAGCGATGATCCAGTTTCTAATGTACAATCTACAATCCCTAAGACTGGGTTATTCTGAAGTACAAGTCCTGTCTATTAGACTGGGGGGGGGGGGTATAACACTGCAGCTTACTATCTGATGCTCCATGTGCGATTATTACAAAAGAACGTAATAAACACAGGGGCACTTCACCCTGGGGGGACCTTAGTCTGAGAGATTTCTAGGGCATAAATTGTGCTGAAGTAGCAAGGAAAGTTTTTTTTTTCTCACTAAAACCACCATATTATACATCAAAGTCTGGATTGAATGGGCAAGTGAGGTCTGAAAAATCAATATAGTCATGTTTTGTTTCATTTCAATTAATCTCAATGTTATACCAATCACGTGAAGGGTACATTTTGTGTTGTAGTGGTTATCCACGATTGACAGAGCTATCAAATGTATTTCTGTGATTTTCTTCTCAGTATATTGATAAATGTACAAGGTGTCAATATTTTTGCCTCTTTCTAAAACACTACAACTTTGAGGGTTAGTAGGCCTACATCAGGCCAGGCCCGGGTGCAGATCATTTGTTTGTCAGTGGGCAGATGTAAAAATCAGAGGAGATCAAATAATTATTTCCCTCACTGTATATTATCAAATGCATATAAAATGCAAAAAGTATAACAAGTCTTAGATGAATGTCATTTTGGGGTGTGAACAATAATTATTTTGAAATATATGTGGGCAAAATTGGAATGTATTTATACATTTTTAAATAAATTTCGGAATAAAAAGTTAAAAACATTTTCATACCTGAAATGTATTTTGAATAAAGTAAAATGTACATATATTCATCATACATTTTACATGCATTTTGCATTGCAAAAATACATGTATTTTCCGTCTGGGCCTGATTGAAGAATTAATTTACTAATCGCATTTGAACCACAACAGTTTAACAGGACAGTGAATTGTATAGATTTGTGCCTTATTTCTTGCTAAATAAACTGTGGCTTTGAGAATTTTATGATTATTTTGGATAGAGGAAGCTAACTATTAAAGTCTGTGGCTGGCATTTTACTTATTTATGGAGTAGCACTATCGTTAAAAAAGCAATTGAGTTCAGCCTTGCTGATCACAAACCATGCATGCAGGGAATAAATATAGAGATTTGTACATAACAACATAAAAATACATATACTAGACATATACTTTTCCTTTGCTGCACATCTGCCCCCTCTAGTAAATTAACAAAAACGAACAAACAAAAGATAACGTAACCATCACATTACTCTGAGAACACCATAACCCCAAGCACATATTATATGCAGTTAAACACTGTTAAAGGTTCTGAGACGATATTTAAACTACTAACTTGCTGGGAGGATGATGGAACAAGATTATTTGGCATATGTCAATATGACATACACTCACCTAAAGGATTATTAGGAACACCATACTAATACTGTGTTTGACCCCCTTTCGCCTTCAGAACTGCCCTAATTCTACGTGGCATTGATTCAACAAAGTGCTGAAAACATTCTTTAGAAATGTTGGCCCATATTTATAGGATAGCATCTTGCAGTTGATGGAGATTTGTGGGATGCACATCCAGGGCACAAAGCTCCCGTTCCACCACATCCCAAAGATGCTGTATTAGGTTGAGATCTGGTGACTGTGGGGGCCATTTCAGTACAGTGAACTCATTGTCAAGTTCAAGAAACCAATTTGAAATGATTCGAGCTATGTGCATTATCCTGCTGGAAGTAGTCATCAGAGGATGGGTACATGGTGGTCATAAAGGGATGGACATGGTCAGAAAGATGATGGCCTTTTAATTGTACCTAGAATTTCTAAACAAACAGCTGGCGGCTGGGCCTTTTCTCAAAGAGCTCCACTCGTGTGGAATGATCTGCCAATTAAGGTTAGAAATGCAAACTCAGTGCAAACTTTCAAGTGTCTACAAAAAACTAATCTCTACAGCATGGTTTATAATTAGGTGTAGCCTGGCCCGGGGGCGTGAAGGCGACCAGTAGGCTTGATACTGTCCACCCTTGCTGTCTTGCCAGGTGGGCTCTCGTCGCCACTGGGATGCCCTCCCTCCAATGCCTTTCGGGTGAAGAGTCACTGGCTTGTTGTTGACTCTCTGTTGCGCACTTGTGCAATTGGGCTGTACGCTGCTAGCAATACTCGGCCCTCATTCAGGGGGTTTGCGGTTGGTGGGTGTCCCTTTGGTTGATGCCTGGCAATGTGGCCTGATTGATTTCCTGCCTGTTGGGCCCTGTCCGGGGCCTCCCCCGGGTAGGGCCACAGTGTCACCGGACCCCCCTTAGTTCCAAGGTGTTACGCTGCTATATTATTGTGCTGGGGGATATGAGGAATGCACTACTAACTTTTTTTTTTTTTTTTTTTCAGTGTCCTCCAGTTTTAAATTTTAGGAGGAGATGAGGTCCTGGTCCACACCTGCGGATTATCTGGTTTGGGGGGCCCCGTTGCTGTCCCTGTCCTTGTCCACCTGGTCATACTTCTGACATAGTCTAAAATCAAATAGACTCGTGATTTAGCCCAGAGAAATGTATTTATTATTCCAATTGGACTCTTAATATCTCACCCGGCACAGCCAGAAGAGGACTCCCCTCTGAGCATGGGTCCTCTCTAGGTTTCTTCCTAAAATTCGACCTTCTTAGGGAGTTTTTCCTAGCCACTGAAACTCAACACTACTGTTGTTTGCTCCTTGGGGTTTAAGGCCAGGTCTCTCTGTAAAGCACTTTGTGACAACCGCTGTTGTAAAAAGGGCTTTATAAATACATTTGATTGAATAATTGAATGAGAAACAATGCTCAGGTAGACTGTGGCATTTAAACGATGCCCAATTGGCACTAAGGGGCCTAAAGTGTGCCAAGAAAACATCCCCCACACCATTACACCAACACCACCAGCCTGCACAGTGGTAGCAAGGCATGATGGATCCATGTTCTAATTCTGTTTACGCCAAATTCTGACTCTACCATCTGAATGTCTCAACAGAAATCAAGACTCATCAAACCAGGCAACATTCTTCCAGTCTTCAACTGTCCAATTTTGGTGAGCTTGTGCAAATTGTAGCCTCTTTTTCCTATTTGTAGTGGAGATGAGTGGTACTCGGTGGGGTCTTCTGCTGTTGTAGCCCATCCGCCTCAAGGTTGCGCGTGTTGTGGCTTCACAAATGCTTTGCTGCATACCTCGGTTGTAACGAGTGATAATTTCACTCATAGTTGCTCTTCTATCAGCTTGAATCAGTCGGCCCATTCTCCTCTGACCTCTAGCATCAACAAGGCATTTTCGCCCACAGGACTGCCGCATACTGGATGTTTTTCCCTTTTCATACCATTCTTTGTAAACCCTAGAAATGGTTGTGCGTGAAAATCCCAGTAACTGAGCAGATTGTGAAATACTCAGACCGGCCCGTCAGGTACCAACAACCATGCCACGCTCAAAATTGCTTAAATCACCTTTCTTTACCATTCTGACATTCAGTTTGGAGTTCAGGAGATTGTCTTGACCAGGACCACACCCCTAAATGCATTGAAGCAACTGCCATGTGATTGCTTGATTAGATAATTGCATTAATGAGAAATTGAACAGGTGTTCCTAATAATCCTTTAGGTGAGTGTATATGGTTCATGCATTCGAAATGTTTAACTGATATGCTGAACAATACCTTGCACTGTCTTTTTTCAGGTAGCCTAAATGATCATGCAAATAACAGTAACACATGCAAAAGTTAGAGCCGATAGGAAAACCATAAAACATGAACTAGCCAAAAATTTACAGGGGTTTAGTGCAATGCTGTATTTTGAGGAATGTAGTCTTTGAACTTGATGAGAAGTTATTTCTTTATTACCAGGACTTTGTTCAAAACATTAACTGTTTAAGAGAGAATTATTGAGCACTATTGCTGTGGACTACAAGAGGAAAACTCTGAACTTCAAAATGTAAACTGTGTAGTGTGTAAAATGAAAAAAAAAGCAGTAAAGCAGTAAATGGAACTACTAAAACAATGAATGTCTTAGACTTTGAACTTGAAAACTTTAAACAGTTGAACTTTCAACTCAGAATGCAGGATAGAGTTGTGTTCATAGGTGTGCAGAAATTGTGAAATTTTGGCATTGGTTTTAAAAATATGTTACTGATCGTGCAATTTTTGTAAATTGTATTTAAGGATAGTGATCATATGAATGTATTATCACATAGTTGTTTGGCTCCTTTCTAAATCATAATGATGACATAAATCACTTTTACTGCACAAGGGGCTTTGTGGGATTGTTGACATGCTGTACACTGCCTGCTGTTACCTACCTGGCTACCTGCCAAACTTTTTCTAATTTACTTTATATAAGCTCATTGGTCAAATTCTACTCTAAGAGTTTTACCAATGTAAAAAAATTTATCTGTTGACCTCTTACCCAACTTTACTACACCGGGACTCTTTTTGGACATAATTAACAGAACTACTCAATCAATCAATCAAATGTATTTATAAAGCCCTTTTTACAACAGCAGTTGTCACAAAGTGCTTTTACAGAGACACCCAGCCTTAAAGGCATTTTTGATAGGGCTACCAATCTGAAACATTTCTTGTTTGTTGCCCTGTCCTCAAAGGAGTTTTTAGGCAGTTGTACACAAGAAGGCATACAGCTGTGCTCAAAGGTTTGCATACCCTTGGAGAATTGATAATATATGTATCATTTGTAAAGAAAACATGAGTGAGCAGGCAATCATATTCAACTGTAGTTTATAACAGAATGGCACAATCATAAAACTAAACATGGCAACAGAAAAAATTAACTGACCCCTGTTCAAAAGTCTGCATACCCTTAGTTCTTAATACTGTGTATTGCCCCCTTTAGCATCAATGACAGAGGGCATTCTTTTGTAATAGTTGTCTATGAGGCCCAAAATTCTTGCTGGTGGCATAGCTGCCTGTTCGTCTTGGCAAAATACCTCCAGGTCATGCAAAGTCTTTGGTCGTCTTGCATGAATCACATGTTTGAGATCTCCCCAGAGTGGCTTGATGATATTAAGGTCAGGAGACTGTGATGGCCACTCCAGAACCTTCACCTTTTTCTGCTGTAACCACTGGAATAAAGCTCTATTTTGGTCTTGTCACTCCAAATTACAGTGTGCCAGAAGTTGTGAGGCGGGTCAAGGTGTTGCGGGGCATATTATAACTTTTTTTTTGTGGCATCAACGTAGTAAAGGCTTTTTTCTGGCAACTCGACCATGCAGCTCATTTTTGTTCAAGTATCGTTGTATTGTGCTCCTTGAAACAACTACACATTCTAATTCCAGAGCAGCCTGTATTTCACCTGAGGTTACTTCTTTGTATCTCAAACAGTTCTTCTGGCAGTTTAGACTGAAATATTTCTTGGTCTACCTGACCTTGGCTTGGTATCAAGAGATCCCAGAATTTTCCACTTCTTAATTAATAAATGATTGAACAGTACTGACTGGTATTTGCAAGGCTTTGGATATCTTTTTTAATCCTTTTCCATCGTTATGAAGTTCCATTACCTTGTTACGCAGGTCTTATGACAGTTCTTTTCTGCTCCCCATGGCTCAGTATCTACTGTAGCCTGCTCAGTGCATTCACGTGAGAGCTAACAAACTCATTGACTGTACAGACACTCATTGCAATTTAAAAAGCCACAGCTGTGGGAAATTCACCTTTAATTGCCATTTTCACCTGTGTGTCACCTTGTGTGTCTGTAACAAGGCCAAACATTCAAGGGTAAACTTTTGTAAACTTTTGATCAGTGCAATTTGGGTGATTTATGTAATCATTAGGATTTTAAAAGGAGCCAAAAAACAATGTGACAATAAATGGCTTCATATGATAATATCCTTAAATGAATTTCTGTATTTTATTATTATCAGTCTCATATTTTCTAAATCAATGCCAAAATTTCACAATTTCTGCCAGGGTATGTGAACTTATGAGCACAACTGTAATAAACAACTTTATTATAATGACAACAGCAAAGCCAGTAAAAGTTTACCAAAACATAAAGCATTCAATTACTTTTAAACATCTTTATATCGAAACGTGACACATTTCTATTAAATGCATCACATCAATCTGTGGGTGGGGCAACCAGCAGCATACAATATGACACACACACAAACATAAACACCCACACACATTTGTGAGAATTGTGAGAATAAACACAGGATAACGGGGACATAAACATATTGTGTATCTCAGATGCATGTGCTTTCACAAAGTAACCTGCAAATGGGCAGTAGATCCTGGGCTGCGATGACTTCACTAGCCGGACATTGTTGTTGAGGAGCTTCTTCCTTTCAATCTTGATGAAATCAGCTTTCCAGGTCTCTGACGACAGAAGATTTACAGGAAAACTGCTGACGTGAAAGATTTTTCTGAAACAAACATTGTTTTAATCATTCAATTTTTCTTTGTCTATCTGTACACCTATACTCAGTATTCCCACACATCTAACCTGTGTATTTCCCTCCACTGAGAATCATAGAGAAGCCAGATGCCCCACCGGCAAAATCACTCATCATGAGGTCCACATTGTGGGGCATCCGGCCATTGTTTGGCCTCGTACACACCATCGTGTTGAGGACCTGCATGGGGAGGTTACACTTATTTGCATGGTGGTGCTGCTGGCAGATTTGATTTTGCATAGAAGCAAACAAAGAAATTAGTTATTGGACGTGAGTAATCGTATGGTCAATCAACAAATGCGACATTGATGCGACAAGGACACAAGTGGGTGTGTGGTCAATAAAATGAACTGATTTCATCTGTGGGTCACTTAAGTGTTGTGACATTTTGAAAACTTGTAAATGCTACCTAAATGGCACAGGAATAGATGAGTAGATGAGTTCTGCCCAGCACACTCTCTCTTTTAATAAACAAAAATCACGCACGACCAAACAACAAAGAAAGGGGCTGACTCAAGCAGCAAAAACTACTGTACACAATGGTCATATAGAAACGTACACTATCGGCACCACACATCAAAAACAGCAAACACAATGATCCACAAATGGGGGGAGCAGAGGGGAAACATTTAAACACTTACAAACGATATGATAGGGACCTGGTGTGCATGATTGAAGACATGTGACACAAAACAAGTCCGGGATGTGTTCATGAGTGACGGGAACTGAGGGTGCACAGAACGGTGGCGCTGCTGCTCACCACACCGTGACAATCAGGCCCAGTTGATCTGGATTTTGGATATAAATGACTTTGAAAGAGGGTTCATTATTGGGTCTCTTCCAGGACGACAACGCCCCCGTCTTTAATTTGTCACCTTAGTGCATATAAATATATAACGCTTACCAGAACACTGGCCTTGAAGTGTTTCCAACATAAATCGGAAACATCAGGTCTCTTCTCAGACAGGGTTGGGTAGCTGACAAGACATCTTGCGTGAATAAGCCATTTAGTTGTCAGCTAAGTACTCAACTCGCCCTCGTCTCATTCAGTCAAATAGCTGACGGACGGGGCTGGAAGGATGCTGTTAACGTGATTCGGCTGATTAAACAATATAACTGACAAATAATGTTGCGCTAGGTCCGGCGCCATTTTCTCTGTGTACCTGAGATGGTCGGAGTGCATGTTGCTGAAGTAGATGAGGTCTGCCCAGCGCACTGTTTCCATGGAGTCTGCTGGGTGCTCGTGGAGCAGCCACCAGCCCCTGGCAAAGGCCGGGCCCTTTCTCCCGAGTGTGAGCTCCATGCACGCGTGGGTGAGGTAGGTCACCTGGGGGGGAACGCAAAGGTCGATTTTCGCGCAGAGAACTATTGTGTCGACAAACATGTGGGGACACGCAGCTGCCATGTTAAATGCCATTGTGTAATTTCTGATCTGTACGGCTGTGGGTGTCTGTGTGTGTGTGTGTGTGTGTGTGTGTGTGTGTGTGTGTGTGTGTGTGTGTGTGTGTGTGTGCGCGCGCGTGCGTGCGTGCGTGTGTGTGTGTCTGCAGGATTCAGAGTCGCCTCTCCCTCCTGCTGGTCCTGTGGATCCTTAGGGTCAACCAACCAGGGGTCACAGACAATCACCTCCACCAATTGCAGGCCACCGTCATCTGTCATCACAATGTCTACTCAAGCAGGAACAGCTCGGTCAGGGCATGTCTGCCAGAATCAGCTGGAATGCCGGTCTAACCACCATTATGTATTTAACATGCATTTAATACAGTGTAAAACTGGGTCCTTGGCTTCTTATACAGATGAGCCCTGAGATGCAGTGTGTTAAAAACATACAAATATGAAAAACATTCACAATGAACAGCAAAAGGTCAGTTGTCTGAAAAGTGCTGATGAAAGCAGCCAAGTTGTTTGCGAGGATATAGTGCAAATGGCAACGCTGCTATATTATTGTGCTGGGGGAGTAGGGTCAGTTCTCCTTCTCTGCTATAAATCCTTGTAGATATAAGGAATGCATTTTCAAAATGTTCCCTGTGTCCTGCCGTTTTAAACTTAGGAGGACATGAGGTCCTGGCCCACACCTGAGGGGTACCTGGCTTGAAAGACCCGTTGCTGTCCCTGTCCAAATTCCTCCTGGTTGTGTTGCAGATCAAGACGATACCTGACGATTTCAGTTGCCACTGTGCTGACACCTCCCCCTCCCCTGTGTTGTCCCTGTCCTTGTCCATCTGGTCATGCTTCTGACCTGGACTAAGTTAAATTATGGCAACAAACATTTTGTCACCCCTAATAGACAATACTGTAGGGGTTAAACAAACATTAGATGTATGCTTCAGGGTGTTGATGGGGTTTCTTTAAGTAGAAAAGAAAGGCAAGAAGTCTGATTGCCTTTAAGTGAAACATTTCAGCCAAGCGGAAAACAAGTATACGGTCTAATTTGCATTGTGGTCCTCATTTAACTTTCAGTTGGAGAAAAATGGACAGCTGAGTAAATAAGCTCACATCGTGTCCATACACACACAATTGTTAGAGACGAACACAAAAGCTAAAACAATCATATTTCAGAATAGCCTAAAATAGAAGATTCATTTATCAAAGGGAAATAGATTGTGTTCAAAAGAAATTAGAAACACAGCTTACCCAGCTCATCCTGTGTGAAGCTGTCAGGAAGGTTGACATGCTGCATGATTGAGACATTCAGCATCCAGTAGTGTTTCGTACATCGGACCGTCCTGCATCAAACCACCCTGTCAGTCTGCCGTCCCACTTACTGTGATTTTATTATTATTTACTGTTTTCATTTTATTTACTGTTATTTGGTCAAGGTCAGAATAGAACAGGATAAGGGTTAAAATAAGTGTAAGGGTAAGTATACAGTAGAAATGCTACAGATTTTCTGTAGAGCATTTGATTTTGGGGATTCTCCAATACAAGAACTAAAAAATAGAACCCTTTTTGCTTCTATAAGAAAACTTTATGACAGTGTATTCTACAAAGAATAAAGAAAAAGGATCAAAATGTATGCATAATGGGAGCTCTATCATGTTCTACATACTGCAACGTCTATATATGTCTACTAAATACATTTCAACTGAAGATCAACAAATTGCCTTTCCACAGTAACAGCCCCAATCAAATCAAATGGTTGGTATGCTGAAACCTAAATAATTATCAAGCCCGTTTGACACTGACAAATGTAAAGGGAAGGTCTCACAGACCCGGGGATGCCTGCACTCAAGACGACATCATAACGTTGCCGTTCGTCGTCGCTGGTCTCCTAGATTCCATCGTCCCCGTTCCCAAGAGAAACTAACGCAGCCTGGACACAGGATTACGCATATGTCAATGGGTCCTTTATCAACGTCCCCAGGATGAGGTTAATGGGTGGAAAACATTTTGGTTTTCACCAAACATAGCAGAACCACAAAATCTAAACGCTTGTCTCTTAGAAGCATTTTGGCAAACCTGAGTTAACTTTGTGTCTGGGGCACTGACGTAGCGTGGTGAGGCCAGGCCCAGGTGCAATATGTCCTTACGGGGCCCATATTTGTTTCAACAGGATCATCTCACATCAAAATGACACTGTGTTTTACTAAAGACCTCCTGGTTACCTATAGTGTAATATTTTATAGATTATGAAGGTCAGTAATTCAAGTGGTACTCCATTAATATTTTGTCATAAATCGAAATGTCATAATCCCTAACTGGTTTCAGAAATGGAGAGTGTGGTGAAAGGAAAACTTGGATGGCTTTATAAGCGCTCACATACCAGTTACAGTTGTTCTTGTCGTTCAAGTTGTTCCTAACCTGATCTTCTTTTGCAGTGGCGGTGTCACTGATGGAATCTCACTCTTATTATCACTTTGTCACATGAATATCAGGAAACATCTTTCACACCTTTTTCAAAAGGAAACATTCAAACTGTAACGAGGACTCGCGTGGTATTCGGCGTGCGTCATCACCGGCCTTCTAGTCACGCCGCTCCTCCTCCCACGGCACTGTCATGTCTTGTTATTGCACACACCTGGTGTCCATTCCCTCATTAGGTTGTCTATATTAGTTCCTGTGTTGCTGGGCGTCTTTGTGAGGTATTGTTCTATGTCTGGTGTTGTACAAGAAACTTTGCACGCTTGGTGTTGCGCTTGATTTTCTGCGTGCCATTTAAGTATTAATATACTAAGTTACGTTAACTGCCTCCCTGCGTTTGACTCCTTCATTCTACGCGCACCACAACGACACCCATTCTGACACAAACATTCCTAAACATTCTGTACCTCATAATTTAGGATTGAGGCTCTTAGATAATGTAATGAAGAATATATGGATGCGGTTTATCTAAAAATTTGATAAAGCTATTTCAAAAGAAAATTCTGTATCTCATTAATTGGTAAAAATAAAAGTTGAGGCTCTTAGGAAATGTAATGAGGATTATGGAGATGCGATATGGAATGAATATCTAAAAATATTTAAAAAAGCAATTTCAAAAGGAAACTTTAAAATATTTTCAAAAACGTTATGCTTCATTGTTTGTGAGAAATCCATGTTGAGGCTCTTAGATAATGTAATGAAGAATATGCAGATGGGATTTGGGATTAATATCTCAAAATTTGAAAAAGCTATTTCAAAAATAAACTTTAAAATATTCATAAAAAATCAGTACCTCCTTATTTGTGAAAAATCTAAGTTGAGGCTTTTAGACAATGTCATATAGACTGTAGTGGAGATGAAATTCAGAAATATGAAATATCTATTTCAAGTAATAAGCTACCAACTATATCAGAAAAGCCATCGTTCTGAGGACTGCACTTTAACACCGGTCCCTACAATTTTGTTATTACAACTCCATCCATCTTCCTCCACTTATCCGGGGCCGGGTCGCGGGGGCAGCAGTCTAAGCAGGGATGCCCAGACTTCCCTCTCCCCAGACACTTCCTCCAGCTCTTCCGGGGGGACACCGAGGCGTTCCCAGGCCAGCCGGGAGACATAGTCCCTCCAGCGTGTCCTAGGTCTTCCCCGGGGTCTCCTCCCGGTGGGACGGGACCGGAACACCTTCCCAGGAAGGCGTTCCGGAGGCATCCGAAAAAGATGCCCAAGCCACCTCAGCTGACCCCTCTCGATGTGGATGAGCAGCGGCTCTACTCTGAGCTCCTCCCGGGTGACCGAGCTTCTCACCCTATCTCTAAGGGATCGCCCGGCCACCCTGCGGAGAAAGCTCATTTCGGCCGCCTGTATCCGGGATCTTGTCCTTTCGGTCATGACCCAAAGCTCATGACCATAGGTGAGAGTAGGAACGTAGATTGACTGGTAAATCGAGAGCTTCGCCTTGCGGCTCAGCTCTTTCTTCACCACGACAGACCGATACATCGACTGCATTACTGCAGAAGCTGCACCGATCCGTCTGTCATCCTTCCCTCACTCGTGAACAAGACCCCTAGATACTTAAACTCCTCCACTTGAGGCAGGCACTCTCCACCAACCTGAAGTGGGCAAGCCACCCTAAACCACACTCCTTGAGAGAGGATGGACTCTATTACAACTCTATTACCTAATTTACATGAACTATTTCGAATAGCTTCCAATCCAGACGACAGGGACCACAAAAACCATTTGAATTTTCTTGTCAAGCGTAATGTAATGTTGTTGAGACACATATAAAATAACTGACATGAATAAGTTGGGTCCTAGTGTCACAAGTTTATTTAATGTTCCAACTTGCAACAAACCAACTGCCAACCCTGCTCTATGGCCATCTTATTATAGGCCACTCGACTGACATGCGCAGTCATTTATTACCAAAGTCTAAATCCCTATCCATTACATCTCCCCCCCAAAATATACCTTTTCCAGGTAAGTTAACTACCCAATGAAAATATAACTACCCAAGACGACCTGTCAGTCGTCAAAACATCTGCTTAAGGTTCCAAACACTAGTTGTTACTATACAAACATAACCACCTTTCATAGGTTGTTATGTGACATTCTAATCAACATGTCTATAACAATTTGAACATATTTATCTCTCTCTCTTTATCTTTTTTCAGTCTTGTATGCTACCAGTCCAGCCTTGTAACTGGCTTACTCAGTCTACCGTGATTTTAGACTCTTGGGTGTGTGCCTCTGCCGCCTCTGTGAGCCTCTGTGTCGGGGCAGTAACTGTCTGTACCGGTTTCCCACTCATCTCAGAGTTCATAGACACCTCCTGTGTGGCCTGGTCTGAGGTTGTGGCCGTGGGGGTGATTGAGTTTGACACTCACTGCAAGTGTCCTCTGTTCCGCCTATACTGCGCACCTTGAGGACATTCCACCAGATATGACCGTGAGGTAGAGCTGGGACCTTTGACGTCGGCCGGGGTTTCCCATTGTTTTTGTCCATCCAGTTTCATGAGCACAGTGTCTCCTTGGCTCAAAGGATGTAGGCTTCTTACACCATTCCTGCGGTCATAGTAGAATGCCTGTTTCTCTTTAGCAGTGGCATCTGCCTGTCTGACCATCTCCTGATCAGTCCATTTTGGTCTCAAGTTCTCCTTCAAAGTGTGTAGGGTCTTCCTTCCCATCAGCAGCTCATCAAGCCTGACCCGATTCCAACAAAATTACTTTGGGAGCTATTTCCTGTGCTATGTCAGCCAATGTTGAACAAAATAAATTGGCCACTTTCCTCCGGATGTGTACCAAACTCACAACAATTTGTTCAACATTGGCTGACTGTTCAAAAACATTTTTTATCTGGATCCCGACATATTAAACAAATATAGGCCAATATCGAACCTCCCGTTCCTCTCACAAATCTTTTACATTTATGAAATGCTCCAGTCCGGTTTCAGACCCCATCCTAGTACTGAGACTGCACTCGTGAAGGTAACAAATTACCTTCTAATGGCCTCAGACAAAGGTTCTGCATCTGTTCTGTTGCTTCTTGATCTTAGTACTGCTTTTGACACTATTGATAACTCTCTTCTCTTAGAGAGACTGGAAACCCATATTAGGCTATATGGACATGTTCTAGCCTGGTTTAAATCTTATTTATCTGAAAGATATCAGTTTGTATGTGTGGATGGCATATCCTCTAAAAATTAAAGGTATGTTTTGGTGTTCCTCTGGGCCCATTATTGTCCAAACTATATATGCTGCCTCTGTAATCCGGAATCACAATGTCAGTTTTCACTGTTATGCTGATGATACACAGTTTTATATTTCAATGAAGCATGGAGAAGCTCCAAAAGTAGCTACTTCGTAAGCATGCATTTCAGTTATTACTACTTGCTTTTATACTCAAGGTAAACAGAAATGGTCATTTTAGGACCCAAGAAATAAAATGCTTTGTTGGCAGATCTCACTGTGAACCTCAGCGGCTGCATGGTCGTATCTCTAAAAAACTGTAAGAAACCTCTGCGTTACCCTGGGACTGACCTCTCCTTTGATGAACATATAAAATATGTCTCAAGAGTTGCTTATTTTCATTTTCTAAATATTGCAAAAATCTGAAACTTTCTTTCAAAAACTGATGCAGAAAACGAATCCATGTTTTTGTTACTTCTAGATTAGATTACTGCAATGCTCTTCTTTCTGGTTACCCTGACAAATCAATAAATAAACTTAAATTAGTGCTGCACACTGCTGCTAGAATCCTAACTAGAACAAAATAATTTGAACACATTACTCCTGTACTAGCGTCCTTACACTGGCTGCCCATTATGGTTAAGGCTGATTTTAAGGTTTTACTGTTAACCATCCATCCATCCATCTTCTTCCGCTTATCCGGGGCCGGGTCGCGGGGGCAGCAGTCTAAGCAGGGATGCCCAGACTTCCCTCTCCCCAGACACTTCCTCCAGCTCTTCCGGGGGGACACTGAGGCGTTCCCAGGCCAGCCGGGAGACATAGTCCCTCCAGCGTGTCCTAGGTCTTCCCCGGGGTCTCCTCCCTGTGGGACGGGACTGGAACACCTTTCCAGGAAGGCGTTCCGGAGGCATCCGAAACAGATGCCCAAGCCACCTTAGCTGACCCCTCTCAATGTGGAGGAGCAGCGGCTCTACTCTGAGCTCCTCCCGGGTGACCGAGCTTCTCACCCTATCTCTAAGGGATCGCCCAGCCACCCTGCAGAGAAAGGGCCGCCTGTATCCCAGATCATGACCCAAAGCTCACTGTTAATCTATAAATCAATACATGGACTTGCTCCTACTTACCTCGCTGAAATGATCCAGCCATACATACCTACACGTATGATTTGCCAATTAAGGTTAGAAATGCAAACTCAGTGCAAATTTTCAACTGAAGACTCATCTCTACAGCACAGTTTATGATTAAGTGTAGTCTGGCCCAGGGGTGTGAAGGTGACCAGAAAGGCTTGATACTGTCCACCCTTGCTGTCTTGCCAGGTGGGGTCTCATCGCCACTGGAATGCCCTCCCTCCAATGCCTCTCAGGGGCGGAGTCATTGGCTTGTTGTTGTCTCTCTTTTGCGCACTTGTGCAATTGGGCTGTACTCTGCTGGCAATACTCGGCCCTCATTCAGGGTGGTTGCGGTTGATGGGTGTCCCTTTGGTTGATGCCTGGCAATGTGGGTGGATTGATTTCCTGCCTGTTGAGTCCTGTCCTGGGCCTCGCCCAGATAGGGCCACAGTGTCACTGGACCCTCCTGTCTCAGCCCCAAGGTCTTACGCTGCTATATTATTGTGCTGGGGGAGTAGGGTCAGTTCTCCTTCTCCACTAAAAATCCTTGAAGATATAAGGAATGCATTTTCTAAATGTTCCCTGTCTCCAGTCGTTTTAAACTTAGGAGGACATGAGGTCCTGGCCCACACCTGAGGTGTACCTGGCCTGAAAGACCCGTTGCTTTCCATGTCCAAGGTACTCCTGTTTGTGTTGCAGATCAAGACGACACCTGATGATTTCAGCTGCCCTGTGCAGACACCTCCCCGTCCCCTGTGTTGTCCCTGTCCTTGTCCATCTGGTCATGCTTCTGACCTGTACTATGTTTAAATAGACTCTGGACTCTGGAGCCCACATGCATTTATTCATTATTACAATTTGTACTCTTAATATATTCACCCGGCACAGCCAGAAGAGGACTGGTTACCCCTCAGAGCCTGGATCTAGGTTTCTTCTTAATTTCGGCCTTCATAGGGAGTTTTTCCTAGCCACTGAAAATCAACACTACTGTTTTTTGCTCCTTGGGGTTTAAGGCCGGGTGTTTTGTAAAAGCACTTTGTGACAACTGCTGATGTAAAAAGGGCTTTATAAATAAGATTGATTGATTGATTGACTGGCACTCATTGAGGAGGAGGGTGTAGCTCTGTATGTCATCAGAGCGAGCAGATGATCTCCCTGCCTAAGTATAACCATGGCTACTTGAACAGTTCTTTCTGCGTGCCCATTGCTCTGAGCATGATGTGGGCTGGATGTCACAAAGTTGTAGTTTTCACAGAACTCCTTAACCTATTAGTTAGAATAGTAACGCTTTAAGTCAAATAAATTGCTTAACTTTCTCACTAATTTCGGCGGGTTGATTAGACCACCACATGCTGGTGTGGCGAGCCTACGGACACGTAATAAGCGAAGCGTAGGCTCTACAGAACTTACCAGTGTGGATGACCATTAAACCATAAACCACCACCATGCGCGTGAGGACAAAATGCATGCGGGTCAGTTCCATATCCGTTTTTTTTTAGAAAGCGCGGTAACTATACAGAAAAGTCAAGCATTAACTAGTCCTTAAAATCCCAGTTCTTAACCATTCTGTCTTTAGTTTCAGACCGCGTACTCCCATGGGTGATGGGACCCATGACGGAATGCACGCATACAGCATCCATATTAGGAAAATTATCATTCCTCCCCAGATACTCCGTTCATCTTCCTTCTCAGTCATCACCCCTCCCTTGGTCAAGTATCCGCTCTCCACTGTCCATCCGCTCTCCACTCAAACATTACCCGTTTAAGCTTCAGTCCTCTCCTGGTCAATCGTCAGCACTCCCCTTGTCAATCGTCAAGAGGACTGAAGCTTAAACGGGTGATGTTTGTCAAGTGGAGAGCGGATACTTGACCAAGGGAGGGGCGACGTTTGACCGGGGGAGGGGTGATGACTGAGAAGGAGGAAGAACGGAGTTTCTGGGGAGGAAAGATAATGTTCCTAATCTGGATGCTGTACGAAAGCCTTTTATCGCTCCTCACTTCAACAAGGGGCGTGGCTCATTTTGTGACATTGGCGTCGTCAGTGTGAGTGCGAGGGTTCTGTTGAACTTCTGATGTGATGGAAAGCCATTACAAGTAGGCCAACAGAGGGTCTGATTATACACTTTCTCTAGGCATTTGGGCTATCAAACAGCGATTTCATGTGAAACTTGTTTCAGGACGATACAGGAGAAAGATGGGAATGTTCGTGGTGGTAGAGCTTTCCATGGTTACATGGCGCTGAGAAGTGGAGGGTGTGCATGTAATCAGGTAAGCCAATTTAGAAACAATTGAAATGTACAATTATGACCTGGCTAAAGGCCTAACAACACTCAGTTAAAAATATAATTAAAAACACATCAATAAATTACAGTAACTTTTTGGTCCATGGGTAGTGCTGTAGTAAGCATGTCATTTTTCAAGACATTTTAATTTGCCTCAGGAAAATATGAAGTCAGCCATAATGGATTTTTCACCATTTTGAATTTATTGGAAAAACTTCAAATATGTACTCCTGTAAACCGTAATACCTGAGTTTTTATGTGCGTCCATTATATACGTTTGTCTATAGTTAGATGAAAGCTAAACACTGTTTTCCTATGTGGAGAAACAAAATGTTTGAAGCAAGAAATATATAGTCCAAATTACAAATCCTTGTATCTTTGTAAAGAAAAAACTGCCTGAAGAGGGGAGGGGCATTTTCTTCGCTGCTCGCCAGCAGCAATTCGCCTAAAAGAAAAGGTGGAACGCATCTATTCATTTTGGGGAGGAGTTTTTAACGAGAGTTCTCTGTCAAAGTACATTTGTGAACAAGTATTTTTTATTACGGCTTGGTACCTATACTGCCAGAATAACACTTTGTATCCTTTAAGCCTTGGTTCGAGACTCTTCGGACAGAAACATCTTTGAAATGGGAACCAAGAAAGCGGTTTTGTTCAATCTGTGGGGAGTTGTTGTTTCTCCAGGACCTGCAGAAACTTTCCTCAAATTCGAAGAAACTCACAAACTCCCGAGGTAGGAACTAGATATTATTTTGCCTGTGTTCTGTGTAAAGGTGAGTTGTTGTTTATTTGGCGTTAAATGGTTTATGCACATTATTCTATGCAACAATGTTTAGTCGGAGGTCGAGTCCGCCCATATCCCAAATTGGCCAGCGTTTAAGTGTTCAGTTTGAGGCC
This sequence comes from Esox lucius, assembly GCF_011004845.1. Classification (NCBI taxonomy): domain Eukaryota; kingdom Metazoa; phylum Chordata; class Actinopteri; order Esociformes; family Esocidae; genus Esox; species Esox lucius. The sequence continues at coordinate 5,107,040 of NC_047583.1, forward strand.
AATCGATTTTGTACGGAGTCCATAAAATTAACATGGGCGAAAATATGTCTACGCTCTTTTAAGTAGGCTATAGGGAATATAATACATAACCCATTAAAAGTTGAGTGGTTCTGTTACTGTCTACATTACCGAGGTAAAGTTGGTTTTATATTCAGACATTCAACAGACATTCAAAGCAAACATTTAAATGTTAAAAACGAATTGCATTCTTCACTTACAACTATGACTGACTTATCAGAATGTTCTATATTAGGTTGGATAACTTTAACAATCCTTTATTTGATCAAACAATCAAACATAGATTTTATGCACATTCTCTAACATTGAAAAACTTTATTATATGGCAATAACTTTTTTTTTTTTTAAGTATCACATAAACTTAATTCCAAGTTCAAAATATTGCACTGTAGGCTGAACAACTTTTACAACCTTTAATTTGATCCAAATCTTAAACATACATTTTCAACAAATTTTTTCAACTGCTTTAAAGGGATCCGTAAATACAGATTGATGTATATGATTAATGTCAAAGTATCAACTGGTGCAGCTCATCTCCAACTCCCCTGCGCCAGTCTGAGTCGCCATTAATTAAGTTTCTATGAAACATTGAAAATGTTATTACGATATAGTAGTGTTTTTCAATGTTAGAGAATGTGCATAAAATCTATGTTTGATTGTTCGATCAAATAAAGGCTTGTGAAAGTTATCCAACCTAATATAGAATATTTTGATAAGTCACTCATTGTTGTCAGTGAGGAATGCAATTGGTTTTTAATGTTTAAATGTTTTCTTCGAATCTCTGTTGAATGTCTGTTGAATCTCTGAATATAAAACTAACTTTACCTCAGTGTCTACTTATGTAATATGCATGTGGTGTGTAAATGTAGGTATGTGGTATTGATGTGTTTTAGGGGTTTCCTGGGGAAGGTTGTGGCAAATAAGGACAGTGCCATGAAACGAGCAGAGAGGGGCAAACTCACACTGTCTCAGGCAAGGCACACACACACACACATACACATGCAACACAATGCACACATTCACACTATCACACAAGTACACACGTTCACACATGCAACACACATTCACATTCACACGCACTCTATCTATCCATCGAAAATGACATCAGCATATTATAATATTAACACATTTATTATTAACTGTGTGTGGGTGCGCATGTGTGTAGATGATCCCAGAGTTTGACGCCGAGTGTGTGAACTCAGCGTCAGAACAGAACGTGAATCTCCCTGACGGGTTCTCAGTGAGAAGCCTTTTAGAAGAACTCAGAGAGAGGTCCACTGTCAACGCAAATGTTCTGCAGACTGCAGCTACACTCCACAGAGAAGGTAATACGCACGCACGCACTGCTGACACACAGAGCCAACCCTGTCTACATGGCCAACCCTGGGACGTGTTTCGTGCTTTTTTTGATTGATCCACACGAAATGTTAAAGTTAACTGAAAATGTTGATGTGAAAATCAAATCGCAGCCAAATCAGGCAAACCACACACGGACAATCCTACTTTCAGTTTCAATCACCAATGCAAGAGGAAACAGAAGCAATAGAAGTAACAGAAAGAAGTAGCCTGTGGTGTTAATTGTAGAGTATTTGCATTCACATTTGAAATGTGTGTGTGTGTGTGTGTGTGTGTATGCGTGCCTGTGAATATGTGCATGCGTTGGTGCATGCGCGTGTGTGTGAGAGCATGTGTATTTGACTGCATGTGTGCCCAGCTGATCAGTCAATATAGATGTTCTGGCAGATCCCGTGACCACTCGTGGATAGAAACTCTCTCAGTGCCTCTTCGTATGAACCCTTATGCTTGATATAGTCCACGTACAGTAAACCCATTACCCTCCATAAATATTGGGCCAATAAAATAAAAATGCCTGTCTTTGCTGTACAGTCGATGCATATTAAAATACGGTTGAAAGATACATTTTCATGCAGAAGTACAGTCTTGCTCTAAGGTCACATGACAGGTTGGGCTGTCTTCCAGGGTTGCTGACAGGTGTCTTAGCCAACCGGTGGGTGGATGACAGTGGGTGTGGCTCTAGCTCCGGCCGGCTCCTCAATCTGCTGGCTGGCCATTTCGACGTGGTGCTGCAGTCCTGTCGTACCGGCCACAGGGTCCCGGAGGCTGACCTGTTCACCTCTGCTCTCACACAGCTGGGAGTGTCTCCCAACCAGGTGGACGCATATTTGAGTCACATGCGCACATGTGCGCGCGCACAGAAACACAGCATGCATTGGAACACAAGCACACACACAAATTGGGGCACAAGCATACACTGGCACATGAGCGTCACGCGCACGCACACACACACACTTACACACACCTAGGGTCTAGCAGTAATTCTCCTGGAATAGGTAGAGCTCACCTGCCTGTCCATAGAGGCAGTTCTGTAGATCCAGTAATAAGGATGTCACAAGAACTGATAGATAGATAGTTTCTAATTTGGTGCCAAATTTAAGGAAGAAACTGATCTGATCTCTGTTTTTCACAGTGAGGCAGTTTCAATGATACCGCGGAATAATTGCGTCATACATCTGCAAGAATTTGTTGCTGTGAAAATAAATGGACCCAGAGTGCTTGAAGTGCACGGGTCTATTTATTAAAAAAAATATATATATATAATTACAGAACTATTTCATATTATCAAATCTGAAAAAAATATTTGGTCAGACAATTAAGCTCTGAGGAAATCTGTGTCACGGAATGCCAATTATTTTATAAAATATTTTTTCATAGTATCGAAATTGTGAATTGTGTCATTTAATTGGTGTCATGTCAAAATTACTATTTCAACATCCTCATCCAGTACATATTGTAGCTTTGGATACCTAGCTAAGTTCGCTACCGTATCAACGATTAAATCTGCGAACAAGGTCATTAACAAATTAGTTATAAACAGTTTAGGTGTCAACTTTCATGAGCAGATTTTCCTTGCGTGTCTAGGGGTGATAGAGGTCATTTGATCTTAACATGACACTGCACTTTTGTTTAGGAGGCTTTAAAAGGGTTTGATCCAACTACATAGACAATTGTATTGGGATTTAGTGACTGGATGTAGTCGTTTACTCGACAACCCCTTGCATTTTGGTACATTTTCCCATGGTTGCCCTATGAGAAAAGCTAGCAGTTTAACCTTTTGCCTAGCTGTGGCCAGTCTGTGTCCCAAAGGTTGTGAGTACACACATGACCTGTCAATCTATATTTCAGGCTCTGTGGTTGGCTGATGATGATGAGGGGGTGGGAGCAGCAGAGGCGTTAGGCATGACCGCTGTCTTTGTGAAGGACCTGACTGAAGCTTTAAAACAAGTGGAGGTCTTCGCTGGACTACAGGTAACACACACACACACACACTTTAAGACATAAAATGTAATCAGCAAAGTGTTCACAGACAAGTCATACATCTGTGTGTGCGCGTGTGCGTGCGCGTGTGCGTGCGCGTGTGCGTGCGCGTGTGTGTGTGTCTTAGGCTATAAAAGGGGAAATCTTACCAGCCGTTTGCAGCACAGAGACCGTCTCCCATGGATACGTCAGCATCAAGGTGACAACAAACAAACACTGAAAGATTGGGAAGTTCTGTTTTATGTCATTTGCGTCTTTTTGTGGTTTTTAATATTTTTTCTCTCGCTGACCTCTACAGGAGAGACACAGGGTCAGGCATTTAGACTGGGTCTGGATAGTATAACTAATGTGTTATGGGGTCGGCTGAGATAATGTAATGGAAATGTATTTTGAACAAGTCTTGTTTCCATAATTGTTGGTACGCTGTGTTAAATGTAAATTAAAACAGAATGCAGTGATGTGGAAATAATTTGAACCCTAAATGTTCAATAGAACACAGTACAAAGACAACATATCAAATGTTGAAACTGGGACATTTTATTGTTTCTTGAAAAATCTATGACCACTTTGAATTTGATATCAGTGACACAGTTCTAAAAAGAGTCCCAACTTTTTTGGAAGCGGGGTTGTGCTTCAATATAAAGGAAGTCTAAAGTTCTGTCTATCTAATCCATCTAGCCTGGTGTTAAAGTACACTATGTTGAAATGGGGGCGGGACCTCCTGTCTTGTTGTGTCATGGCTTCCCTGAGTCCTGGTATTCCTGGAGGTACCAGGTAAATTCACACCCACACTAGTACAAACTTTTTATTTCTCTCCCTCTCTCACACACCCTGCTAACTTGCAGTCTGTCTGTTTGTCTCTCAGATCCCGGCCCTTGCTGATGCAGGGTTTAGGGTGTTAGCTCTGGACATGAAGGGCTTTGGGGAATCCACAGCTCCTCCAGGTTTGTGTCTGTCTGTACATGATGTGCATGAGGCAATCACTTTTTGGTTTTGTTTTATACTTTCTCACATTAGAGATGTGCTGAATGCTTTCACAGTTTAAAATACAACCCTTTTGCCATTTTGTGCCATTCGCATCTTTTAAAATTAACCATTTCCTCATTTCTCTTCTGTAAAATAGACTGGTTTGAACCGGCTCGTCATCATGTAGTGTGTAATATGCTTCACTGTTATGCAATTGCCTTAAAAGGCCTTAACTCCAACAAACCAGAGATATTATTTAATCAGTCAGCTCCATGGCCTTGTTGATGTACAGACATTGTTCAGTGTGCCTGTAACCACGACAAGATTTCCACACTGAGTTAAGTGTTTCTAAGGCTTAGCTTAGAAGAGGGTTTTTTTTCCTCACAGGTGACTAGAACATTTCCCTACCATGTTCTGTATATAAGCCAGGTAGGAATTAATTTGCTGCTTTTGAAAGCAGAAATCAAATGACTATGTTGGCATGTTTGAATTGGATTTGAATGCATGTAACCGAAGCATGGAAGTAACACAATTGTTGAATTGGATTTGAATGGAAGTAACAGAAGCAAGCTATGGATGGTGGTTTGGTTTAGCAAGACAGTTTTCTTTTGTTTTGTTACCAAGGAAGCTACTATACCAAGTATACGTAGATATTTCACTGAATGTTGTTACATTTATTTCATTTTTGTATGTTTATTTTTCCAAATACGTTGACTGAGAACACCTTGTAATTTACAGCAACATCTTGGAAGAAATTACTTTTTTGCTGGCACAGAATTTGATCTAGCAACCTTTCAATTACTGGTCAGATTCTCTAATTGCGGCAAATGCAGTGCATTTCATAAAGTATTTAGGCTCCTTCCCACATTTTATGTTACAGCCTTATTCTAAAGTGAATTACATTTTTGTTTTAAAAAATAAATATTACATTTACATGTTTTTTAAACCCTTTGCTATGATGCTTGAAAATGAGCTAATGTGCAGCCTGTTTCCATTGATCATCCCTGAGATGTTTCTACAACTTGTGGCAGGGCTATCAAGTGCCTGTTACTGAGGAGTGGCTTGCGCCTGGCCACCCTACCATGCAAGGCTCAATTGGTGGAATGCTGAAGAAATGGTTATCCTTCTGGAAGGTTCTCCCATCTCTACACAGGAACTTGGGAACTGTCTGTCAGACCTTTGGGTTCTTTGTCACCTACCAGACCAAGGCTGTTCTCCCTTGATTATTCAGTTTGGCCATCTCTAGTTTGGCCATCTCTGGGAAGAGTGTTGGTGGTTCCAATTCAAGAATTATTGGGGCCACTGTGTTCTTGGTGACCTTCAATGCTGCAGAAATTCTTTGGTACCCTTCCCCAGATCTGTGCCTCAACACAATCCAATCTTTGAGCTCTATGGATCCGATCTTTGAGCTTCCTTCAACCTTGTGGCTTCGTTTTAGCTCCGACATGCTGTGTCAACCGTGGTACTGTTTTTGCTTGGTAGTTATGGGGTGCTGTGTTTAGATCGATATGAAAATAATCAATTTGGAAGGAGTGAATAAGTGAAGGGGTCTGAATTATTTCAAATGCACTGGATGTTTAATTCTAGCCTCAGTGTAAACTGGATAATTGCCAAAGGGCTGTGGTTGTTGTGTGTTATTCTGTGGAATGTTATTTTCATTTTCCAGAGAACAGTTACAGCACTGAGATGATTTTCCTTTTCAAAACACTTTTCAAGTCTCTCTCTCTCATTCATTCTTTTTCTCTCGTACGCTCACTCTCTCTTGCTCACTTTCTCTCCCTCTTTCTCTCATCTCTTCAGACATAGAGGAGTACTCACAGGAACAGATCTGCCAGGTACAGCACGGTCACTAAATGTCTGTGGATCTTTCTTGGCTTAATTGTACTGGTTTGCTGACCGTTCTTATCTGTTGTAGGATCTTGTGACTTTCATGGATAAAATGGTGAGTCATTCAACTGTAAAAGATGTCTCACACCTGGTCTTAGTCTTTGCATTCTTTACTATTCTTTGGAACTTATCTCCACGTGTCCTACCCTAGCTCTGGTCCTACTCCCAGTGTCTACTACCCTAGCTTTGGTCCTACTCCCAGTGTCTATTACTCTAGCTCTGGTCCTACTCCCAGTGTCTATTACTCTAGCTCTGGTCCTACTCCCAGTGTCTATTACTCTAGCTCTGGTCCTACTCCCAGTGTCTAGCATTGTAGCTCTGGTCCTACTCCCAGTGTCTACCACTATAGCTTTGGTCTTACTCCCAGTGTCTACCATTATAGCTCTGGTCTTACTCCCAGTGTCTACCATTATAGCTCTGGTCTTACTCCCAGTGTCTACCATTATAGCTCTGGTCTTACTCCCAGTGTCTACCACTATAGCTCTGGTCTTACTCCCAGTGTCTACTACCCTAGCTCTGGTCCTACTCCCAGTGTCTACCACTATAGCTCTGGTCCTACTCCCAGTGTCTAGCATTGTAGCTCTGGTCCTACTCCCAGTGTCTACCACTATAGCTCTGGTCTTACTCCCAGTGTCTACCACTATAGCTCTGGTCTTACTCCCAGTGTCTACCACTATAGCTCTAGTCTTACTCCCAGTGTCTACCACTATAGCTCTAGTCTTACTCCCAGTGTCTACCACTATAGCTCTAGTCTTACTCCCAGTGTCTACCACTATAGCTCTGGTCCTACGCCCAGTGTCTACCACTATAGCTCTGGTCCTACGCCCAGTGTCTACCACTATAGCTCTGGTCCTACGCCCAGTGTCTATACTATAGCTCTGTCCTACGCCCAGTGTCTACCACTATAGCTCTGGTCCTACGCCCAGTGTCTACCACTATAGCTCTGGTCCTACTCCCAGTGTCTACCACTATAGCTCTGGTCCTACGCCTAGTGTCTACCACTATAGCTCTGGTCCTACGCCCAGTGTCTACCACTATAGCTCTGGTCCTACGCCCAGTGTCTACCACTATAGCTCTGGTCCTACGCCCAGTGTCTACCACTATAGCTCTGGTCCTACGCCCAGTGTCTACCACTATAGCTCTGGTCCTACGCCCAGTGTCTACCACTATAGCTCTGGTCCTACGCCCAGTGTCTACCACTATAGCTCTGGTCCTACTCCTAGTGTCTACCACTATAGCTCTGGTCCCAGTCTAATATTCAGCCCTTTGTATTAAGCCATCCTGGATACTTCGGGAAAAGCTGAACACTACCTCTCTCAACAGGGTATTCCCCAGGTGACTCTGGTTGGCCATGATTGGGGTGGATCTTTTGCCTGGAACATGGCCCAGTGTCATCCAGAGAGAGTCCAGTATGTACACACACACACACACACACACACACACACACACACACACAAACTCCCTGAAAAGTAGTTCAGTCAAACGATTTGAAATAATAACTTATTATAACTAATTAATCACAATTTTTTAATGTGATTATAATTGTCCCTAAATAAAAAAGAATCTGTATGAAATCAATTGCATTATGTTTTTGTGCATTTTGCCCCTCAAAAGCCCATGTAAATCCAATAGGAGGGTGGTGGTCTCTGATGCCATGGTTCTACTATCTCTTAGCAATGTACTTTTGACCAAGGTACCAAGTACAGTAACCGCTATGTTAGTCTACTGTATAAAACACATCATCCCCCCTGTGTGGAGAACTGCTGGGTGTGCAGGTATTTCATCCTACCCTGAATCACACCTCCTAACCTTTACAAGGCATTGTCCTTTTAGGTGATGTCTAGGCTTAAAAGTGGTCACAATTTCTACATTGTGATCTCAATAGCTCCCACTGAAGTTAAGCACTGATTATGTTTTGAACATATGTTTTAAAGTAACTGAACGTAGTAACAAGTTATCTTTGACAGTCCTTCAGTAAAGGTATAGTAAATAAGTAAAGTGTGTGTGTGTGTGTGTGTGTGTGTGTTTGTGTGTGTGTAGGGCTGTAGCATCTCTGAACACTCCTCTGTTTCCTGTGGACCCCTCCAAAAACCCCATGGAGTTCATGAAGACTGTGCCCATCTTCGACTACCAGGTCTACTTCCAGAAACCGGTGTGTGTTTGTGTGAAAGTGTTGAATTTCTGTGTGTTCAAACCTTAGTTCAATTAAATAATGGTTGCTTGGACAAAAAAGCAGGACCTGGCGTCCAGGGTTTTAGCCCAGAATGATTTTGGGTTAGCCCCAAATTTAGATTTTGTCCAATGGTGTAAAGGAGAAAAATAATTGTCAACGGATCACACTGCTTTGCTAATAGAGCCATGGGTAGGGCTAAAGGGAAAAGTCAACCGGTATACAAGATGAAAATGCCTCTCTTTAGGAACAACTGAATCAGTTTCAACCTGCAACAAAATAAACCAAAATTAAACTGTTAGGAAACCTTAACTTTTATACTTGTTTTGTTGATTGCCGTTCAAGGTTAAATAAAGACTAACCCAATGGAATGCATCCTCAGGGTGTAGCTGAGGTTGAACTGGAGAAGAACCTGGCAAGGACCTTCAAGATCTTCTTCCGTGGCAGTGGAGAGGTGAGACACGTACACACAAACGCTCAATATTTTCAATCATTTACATCTAATTCCTGAAATCAGGTGAAAGCATTGAGATTGTAACACTGGTTTGACTCCCTGGGTCGTGGGTTTGGGGGGGGGGGTGGTATGACATTTTATGTGTGCATTACTGCAAGTCGGTCTGGATAATAGTGTGCTAAAGTCCTGTGATCTTCATTCATTTCACATCAAGGGATGAAATGAAGGGGTTTGGTGCTTAAGTTGGTGGTATTTATGACATTTGATGATGTTCTCTAAACTATGACTATGAGTAATGCGCTGGGAGATTCTCCAGGCACTCTGTATTCTAATGAAAACCAAGTTTGACAGATAGGTCCACTGGATCTTTCACACTTGGGTGGACATTTCTGGGAACAACATTATGCCTTCATCAACCAAAGCAATAACAAGTGCACAGGGGAAAACAGTGACCTTTTGCAAATCTCACCTTTCAGTGAATAAATGTCTGCTATGCTCTTCTACAGGCTGATGTTCCATCATTAAGCACTGCTGGAGTTTGTGCCAGAGGTGAGTCTGACAGGAAGTCAAACTACATTTCTTATTGGAGGTTTGGGAGTAAGGGGTTGATCTATGGGGATTCATGTGTCAAACTAGCATTTTGATTGGTGGGTTGGGACAAAGGGTATTGTAATCAGAGCAGCGCTCTAAATTGTGACCACCACAGAAAAACATTTTTACCATGCTGTGCGCAGTTTACCATTGCGCGAGCATCAGAGCAGAGCAACAACGTCCTGCACCCGACGGTCGGAGTATCTAGATAGCGAATGAGGTCAGAGAAACGTAACTGGTTATGTCTGTGCATGCACACGTTTGTGTTGAACTGTCAGTAAGTGACTGATAAAGAAGTTAGCCATCATCTGAGCGACAACCAAAGGTAAGAAGCTAGCTAGCTAACTGTCACAACTGGATAGCTACAATCGCCTACAATAGATTTGTGTCATGCAGGCAACATTATAGATTCTAAGGCCAACAACAAGACTTCAGATTTTCGTATTTTGCCTTCAAAATAAAAGTCAGTGGTGTATATATAGTGTGTATTGTTAGTTGAAAAATATACACTAAACAAAATTACTGTTTGAATAATTCTTTATGTAAGGTAAAGAATAACCAGGCAATCCTAGCTCTTCCGATTAGAAGGGATGAATATTGTTGTCGCTGGCAGATTTCAATTCCCGGTTTTCTATGTGGCAGACTGTCTTTAATCATTACGCTATATAAACAGCAGAATGCAGCTTTTACCTCAGCCATTACATTTTTGCTGAAATAATGTGGACAACAGAACATTTATTAATGGAACTAAAGAGTAGTCTTGCACAAAGACAGTATAGATAATAGCTATACAGCCTACTTATAACGAAAACAATGACTCCAATCACTCCATGGCTGATTCGTCTCTTTGGAAAACAATAAGAGTCACGTAAAACAATTATTCTCCTAAATATATGAGAATCATGGTATTACAGAGAGGATATATATTGTTTTGTGAAGGCTGAAAACTACAGAGTGGATATACATTTCTGAAATACAAAATCTGGAACATCTCAGAGGGGAATCAAACCATGGTCAGAATATTGAAGAACAGGGGTGTCCCCACTACACCACAGGGGCTACTGTTAGCCCCTACAGCTCTCTATCCTCTCCAAATATAAATTTTACTCCAGCCATTATAATTTTGATGAGATAAAGTGGGCAACAAAACATTTGTTAACGGAACTGAAGTGTACTGTTGTACAAAGATTACTATAGATGGCTAGCTAATAGCTATACAGCCTACTTATTACGAAATCAATGACTCCAATCACTTCATGGCTGGTTACTTTCTTTGGAAAACAATAACAGTATTAAAGGGTCAAGTAATACAATTCTTCTCTCAAATATATGAAAATCATGGTATTAGAAATATGTATTGTTGTGTGAAGGCTGAAAAGCACCTAGTGGATAATCATTTGAGATACAGAATTTGGAATGTCTGAGAAGGGAATTGAACTGGGGTCACAATATTAAAGGACTGGGATGTTCCCACTACACCGCAGGGCCTGCAGGCAGTCCAAATAGTCTGAATGGGTTGTGATCTATAATAACCCAAATAGCGCACATAGCGGCATATTTTGAAAATCCACCAGAAACATTTACAATATAACCGTTTTGTTTTAGGCATACTATAACATAGCTACTAAAGGTTGCAGCCACCAAAGTTTTTGTCTATTCTGAACAAATCCTAATTTTTAATTTGTTTTGTGTGCAGCGAGGCTGGAACAGCGGTCGGCTGCATGGCAGTCTGTGTCTCTAACCACTATGCTTTTTAACAAGGGATAGCATATCACTCCCTCACTTACTCAGTAAGAGACATTCGCTCTTCTTGGCCAGATTCACTTATGCAGTCTGGCAAAAACCGTGTGTGTGTGTGTGTGTGTGTGTGTGTGTGTGTGTGTGTGTAGATATGGGACACTGAGCTTGTGGGGGAGGAGTCTGGTTTCTTGGATGAAAATAGGAATGTCTGTTTGCTGAGTGACAGGAGCATGTGTGTGTCATTGTGGAGATAAAAGAGTGTGTTTAAAGAGAGATAAAAGAAAGTGTATTTGGAGGGAGTTGAGGGTAGGGTAGGAATATGTGTGTGGAGCAAAGAATGTTTCTTGGTGAGGAGTGGGGGGAGAAGAGTGTGGATTGTGTGTGGAGAGAATATAATGTGTGGAGGGAGGAGTGCATATATGATGCTGGTCATATAATTAGAATAACATCAAAAAGTTGATTTATGTCAGTAATTCCATTCAAAAAGTGAAAGTATTATATTCATTCATTACACACAGACTGATAGATTTCAAATGTTTCTTTATTTTAATTGTGATGATTATAACTGACAACTAATGAAATTCCCAAATTCAGTATCTCAGAAAGGATATTAATAAAAACTAATATTTGTAGAAATGTTGGCCAACTGAAAAGTGTTCAGCAGTCTCAGAGATGTCGTTAATGGGTTTTTCACAGATGTCAAAATGGAGGCCATATTGTTTGAGATATCAACTCTTCTTATATAACTTTTGAAGACAATAGTCCTTTACACAGATTCTCAACCAATTCTGTTCAGTGGTTTCGGAGATGTTGTTTAAGTGTGTTTTTATTTACGGCAAAATCATGAGAAACATCTGATGTTTCTAGCGCCCCCAAGAGGTATTTCTGTATGTGACTTTTTCTGTCCATTCCTGACAGACACATTTACAAGTATGTTTCGTTTGGTAGCTGTTAGCTGTTCCATTTGGGATTAATGGAGTTCTAAAATCATAGACCCACCCAGCTCAATTTCATTCGCTGATTTTGGCCGTACTATTTCAGAAATCAACTTTCCTAAAGACAATGGTTCAAAGGTCCTTCACACCAAACGGCATGCAAATCCGTACAGCGGTCTCGGAGGAGATGTCGTTAACGAGTTTTTCAGAAGTTAAAATGGAGGCCATATTGAGATTAACTTTTAAAGACAATGGTCCAGTGGTCCTTTACACAGATTGTCAACCAAATCTGTTCAGAGGTCTCGGAAGAGATGTCGTTAACAAGTTTTTCACCAAATTCAAAATGGAGGAAAATCCAAGGGGCGATTTTGAAAGACCTAAAATACTTTTTTGGTCAGCACAAGAAGGGGTATATCTGGAACTTGGTTGCGTGTCTCTACGACATTCGGTTCATGAGATCTGAGCCTCACTTTGTCCATTTTCGACTGAGTGCTACAGCGCCACCATGAGGAGTATGGGTACCATGATGGCCAAGGTATTTCGGACCTTGCCTGTCTACAATCAGGCAAAGTTTGGAGCGTTTTGAACCAGAGGGGACCGAGCTATGGACCACTGTAAATGGCCCTGGAGAATAATAATAATAAAACGCACAAACATAAGTGGGTTCCAGCAACTTTGTTTTTTGGCCCCCTAAAAAGTACTATTTTGATGTTATTACTGTTGTTTATTTGCTTGTGCTCATTAGTTTTGGAGAGGGATTGTGTTATAAATATACTGTTCATGGAATATATATTGCCTCATTAGTTTGTAGCTAGTTGCTTTTATTAGGAATCTGGGAGTTGATTCATGAACAGTTTTAGAGAATGTTAATTGAGTGGGAGTACATAGGTTATTATTAGGGATTGACTTATTATAGAAATGATTGTCAAATAATGTTAAGAAAATAAAGTTGACAAGCAAGAGAGACTGGTGTATAGGGAGGACATTTTTACAGTACATTAAAACGCTTTTGTAGTATTTCACACATCCAGCCTTTTGTGTCGTTGATGTCAGCGTTTCAACATGCAATACCAGCCCCTTCCTGTTGCGGAAAAAGTAGGGGAAACACTGATTCTGTTTGGTGGGTTGGGACTAAGGGGTTGTTCTGTGGGTTTCCATGTATCGGGTTGCAAATAACACAATGTCTGGGTTGGGGCTGAAGGGTTGACCAATACTGACTGTAATCTAAGACTAAGATAAATTGTGCTGTGAAATGTGTGGTACAATGCAAATGTACATACAGCACTCCGGTGTTTGTACAGGCAGTCATGTAAAAAGTAAGGCAGTCATGCATATGTAATCTTCACTTCAACAATTGTGAGATAAAGGTCAACTAATTAAACAAATGAAACTGAAAGATTATACTTGGCAATCATTTATTCATCAATATTCAACAGAAACACAATTGCAGTGAGTACGGTAAGTACAGCCTTAGCTTGAAAAGCTGGTTGTGCCCACTTTGACTGAAATAACTTAATGTAGCCGTTTGCTGCACACAATTCTAGTGAAGAAAAAGGCGGGGTTGTAATAATTAAAACATTTTAAGGAAATTGCATACCTGTTTTTTTTATTTGCATAAATGGTTTTAAGTATCGTTTGTGTTTTTTTTTTTTAAATTGAGTTATTTTATGAATTAATGTTGTCGGAATTTCACTTAATTATCATGTATCCAAATATGTCAGCAAAGACACATTTCCAAGGGGTGTACTTTTTCACGTGTGTGTGTGCGTGCGTGCGTGTGTGCATGTAGGTGGTCTGCTTGTTGGACTGCCAGAGGAGATCCCCAGGAGTTCCATGCTAAGTGAGAATGCCCTGCAGTTTTACATCAATCAGTACAAAGACAAGGGATTCAGGTACACACACACAAGCAGAGAAGAGAAAGGATAGAAGCCCAACCCACCTATGTCCATATATTTTTCCACTTAGTGTTTTACATGACCTTTAATCCTTTCTACACTCATTTTATCCACTGATTAACTAATTGAGATAAAGGCAAAAATGCAGTCTTTTAACAGTAAAATAACTCTAGGACCGTTTGAGTTTAAAGAATGGGTGAAATCCTTTTTTTTTTTTATCCCTCGAGGATCATCTTTTGGCACAATTTTATTTTCCCTTTACATTAATGTCCTGCAGAGATCTCTTTTTGATTTGAAGTTGGGGTTAAATTCTGAAAAAAACAAGTTGTTATTTTCAAAATCCCAAAACTGCCTGTTAATTTGAATTAGTTTTTTCTTAATGGTGCTCCTATTGAATGCGTTCATGCATACAAATACCTGAGCATATTGATTGATGAAAATCTTTCCTTTACAACATTATTTATCAGAAATCATACGGTTCAGTTGACTTTCATGCTGGTTATTGATTATGTTTATTATTTATACAGTATGAATGGTTCTACCTCAATTTTAAAACTTCTTAATACAGTTTATCATAGTTCATTACGCTTTATTACTGGGGATTGTTTCAGCACACATCATCGTTCTCGGTATCAGAAAGTAGGCTGGCCCACCATACCTTACTTTTCTGCTGACATAAAGAAGTACAAACTATTAAACAAGGTCTTAGGGATGGTCAACTCTAGAGATACCTGCAATCTCCATGGAGTTAGGTAAACTTTTTTTCACCTCACATTTGGAATAAATTCCAACATTTTAAAAGGAATTAATTAGTGCCTCTAGAGCAACTCAAAAGGATGATCAAGGAATATTAACCATGATGTGTTTGTGTCCGATTAATTGTGTTTTTCTTTTTGGGGCCTTCTCCCCATTCGTTGTATTGATACAGGGCAGAAAGAGTCCTTTGCTCTCAGCTTGACCTCCTCTGCTAAAATAAAAGTTTAATAGATAAATGCTTTTTGTGCAACCAAGGCTTTGAGTGAAAGGTCTAATGTTTTGCCCATAAAACATATTTTTCCTATGTAAGAAAGCAAATACATTTTTGTCCAGTAGGCATTCCTGTCTTGCTTTTTGTTCAATACTTCAAAAGTATGTATTTAAAATCAAATGATTATTACAAGATTAAAGTACAATATGTTTTGTCAGCTTTTTTATTTAGGGTATTTATGTAATGTCATGTTTTATCAGGGGACCGTTGAACTGGTACCGAAACACAGAGCGCAACTGGAAATGGCTATGCTCTAGACCCAGGGCTAAGGTTGGTGTGTCTTTGATTACTTTATTCCCAGTCCAGTCTCTTTTAGCATTTATTTTATTTATTTTCATGTTGTTAATTACCTATGTATAATTGGAACACAAAAGTAATTGTTGTTCTTTGTATTTAAGATTTATACATTGTATTTCATTTTGATATGTGTAACACCAGCCCAAGTATAAATAAAGTAAATATGATGTATAAATCATCACAGAAGAGGATGCCACTTAGACAAACGTAATTATTAAACGGTTCGATAGTACATCTCATAAATTATTTCTGTATACTTTAAAAGGTCTTAAATGTCAGTTAGTTAATAACACATACAAATAATGGAGGAATTATTTAGTGATTCGTAAGCACTAATGAATGTGTATTATAAAGTGCTACCAAGTTGTCTATACTTTTACTCAAGTATGACCGTTGAGTACTTCTGTTTTCCTGTGTGTGTGCGCGTGCGCGCGTGTGTGTGTAGCTGCTGATGCCAGCTCTCATGGTGACTGCTGGTAAAGACCCTGTCCTGCTGCCTGTCTTTTCCAAGGGAATGGAAAACTTGGTGAGAACACACACACACACACACACACACACCAAAACACATACACACACTTTTTTATTTATGTTCTCTTTGTGTGTGTGTGTGTGTCAGATCACCAACCTCACCAGAGGACACATTGAGGAGTGTGGCCACTGGACCCAGATGGAAAGGTAGGCTTCAAAGTGACAGACAATCTGAGTGTGTTTGTGTGTGTCTGTGAGAGTGTGTATATGTCTGAGTGTGTTTGTGAATGAGAGTGCACAGTATTGCAAAAAATTGTATCGCTTTGATACTAGTTGCACAGGTATATGGTCATTTTTCACAACTCTTAATACGAGAAACCCAACAGATCAGCAAAAATACTTTTCTTTTCAAAATTCTAAGCACATTTTACACTGACTGAGTACTACACACAGTATCAAACATCAGTGTGTCAGAGAGCCCCTGGGCTGTTCCAGAACCCCAAACATCAGTGTGTCAGAGAGCCCCTGGGCTGTTCCAGAACTCCAAACATCAGTGTGTCAGAGAGCCCCTGGGCTGTTCCAGAACTCCAAACATCAGTGTGTCAGAGAGCCCCTGGGCTGGTCCAGAACTCCAAACTGAGCTGTTGTAACCAACACAGGTGCATCTGTGCTGATGAAACAAGTTTCATCCTGGCAAAAACTGTGTATGTGCCTGGACAACGGCGGCGAAACATATCCTTCATGCAGACATATCCCAAAAAAACTGAGTTTCTAAATGATGGCCGCCATCCCCATGAGCATGTCACCCTCCTTCAGCTCACGGTTAAGCCATGTCATCACTGGTGACCAATGTCAGGGTTAGATTCAGCATGCCAAACATTGTTTCCTGCAGGGCTTGATAAATTAATTGTGTGTTTTTGCACCGATGCATGTAGAACTGGTGAGGGCCCACTTTTTGTCTCGAGGGCCACATTTGTTTTATAATTTCTTAATCATAAATGATTTGCAGGCTAGACAAGGACAAAGGTTAAAACATTTATATGGTAGGCCCCTCATTAATGTCTGAACATTTTCAATTCTGATTCAGATGTAAGAATGGGCTGGTGAGTTATTTTTTTACTTCCCCTCTTAGCATCTACCACGGGCCGGATGGAATTGCCACATGAGCCATAGTTGGCCCACCCCTGAATATGACTTAATTGGTCTTTTGGTTTTGATAATTGGATTGATATTACAGAAATTGGTTTCAGTCAATTGTGATGGGTAGTGTACAATAAGAGTTTTCCTATTGTGAAAACAATTAAAGCTACTGTCTCAAATTACCTTCAGCAAAGGGTCACTTGAAAACACGTGTCTTGCATTGTTTGCTCTTGATCAGTTTGGAGTTTTGTACTAACAGTTTAGAAAAATCACCTCATACTTGTGAAAATAGTACCAAAGTGCTTAAGAAAAACTGTGACCTGTCTTTGTTGTTTTTTGTTTCAGGCCTTCGGAGTTGAACACCATTTTGATTTCCTGGCTGAAGGACACCCACAACAATATTGGGGTTGCCATGACACCCAAGCTGTGATCAGTAACCACGAGTACCTTAATACCATAGTGCAGTTTTTTATTCTTTGCCACTATCATTTAGTGAATGATCAAAGTGACTATGGATAGGGCTGTGACTTCAGAATTTGTTCTATACTGTATCATCATGTTAGAGTCATGTGACTTCAGAAAATGTTAAGTACATATAGAATGCTATGCTGTATTGACAGTAAATGTATTGGAATTAATTTCATATTCTTACGTAAGCCTATATTTGTAATGATTTGTTCAAGCTTATTATTTGCTGCTTAAATTCAAACTGAAAGACTTTTAAAGTATTTTTTCAACAATATTATTTTAAAAATAACTAAAAAACTCTCTAAATCCTAATTGAAGTCACCACCCACCCATTGAGAAGTTTCAGTTTTTGCTTTTCTGATTTTCCTTTTATGTCTCCTCTTATACTGCATGATAGTGCAGTATAAGAAATACCTCACAGCTGACTATAATTTACATGAAATTTTCTAGTCTGAAATTGCATTACCCAATTTACTCTATTGTATCTATCCCAGCTTCTATTGATGTTTGCTCATGCACAAACTCCCTGCAGCAAAATAGAAAGTAAACCCAACACTTTTAGCATGGATTTAATCTTTCTTTTCATTAGACATTTAATAAGAAAGTGGTGATTACATATGCGGCTCGAAGTGAAGCTGCAATCTACAGTATTATTAAATTCTCACTTTGCAACAAAGGATCAGAATGTGGTACGTAGGAGCTTGGCCACATTAATGATCGGTGAGAGTTTAGAGTGTCAATTTTTTAGGAGTGACTTTGCTGATGGCTACCACTATGTTGGCTGAGGTGTTATTGCTAATCCTGAGTTATGTGGTTTTCCTTCGCAAAGTCATTCTGGATAAGGCTATCTGCTAAAAAACAAAGACGTTTGAATTGTTATTAGCTTTATTAACTTGCTGCCATACCATCTTAATATGCCTTCTAACAACCATAAAAATCAATGTTATTCAAGAAAAATGTGTGTTTGTGTGTAGATAGATATATATATATATATATATATCTCTATCTAAAAAAGATAATTAAAGAATTATTATTTGAGCTGTTTATGTTGATTATATTTTCTCATGCCGATAAAAATCCATCCATCTGTTTATCTTTCTGTTTCTGCTGTCAAAGTCTATATTTAAATGCCACTGAGAAAGTTTCATGGACTGTGACTGCATGGGAAAATATTAGGAGCTTCTGAACCTATTCTGATGTGATTTCATTACATTTTTCCAACAGGTAGGTATTGACTTATGTACTGACTTATGTCCCAGTAAAGACAACTTAACTGGATTCTGATGTGTTCTTTTAAGTTTTAGAGGGAGGGATAAATGGGTGGATGGATGGAATGGAGAGATGAAGAACGAAGAGAAATGGAAAGACACCACATCTCGTCTTTGTTTGTTGCCTTCCTCTTTTCTCTGTGGTATGGGTTAGGGTAATGGTTAGGGGGTGGAGGTGGAGAGGAAGCAGTGGGTGACTTGGACAGGGTCACCCATTGCCTCACTCTCTGTCGCGGAGGTCTAATGTCTCGCCCCTCTGTGTTTTCCCGGCTCTCACTTAATCTTTCTTGCTCTTTCGGTCTCTGTCCTTCTATTCTCATTTTGTCTCTATCACACTCTCAGTTTCCTATCTCTCTCTGTATTTCACAAACTCTCTATTTGTCTGTCTGTTTCTCTTATATCGCTGTCTCAGTTCAATTTAAATGGTTTTATTGGCATGGAAAGTATTTTGCTAACATTGAGAAAGCAAGTTTTCTGTATAATACTGTCTGATAAATCACTCCAATGTAAACATTTGTATAGACTGATGGTGGGTGGGACGATGAATGCCAAATAAAAAGGGCCTTGCTGCGTAAGGAATTTGGATAATAACCAGACAAACAAACTGTACAGTATCAGATTTGGTTTTGTTGTCACTCACCTGTCTCAATGTTTGCCATTCTTCAATCTCAATCGGTTTCCAGGTTAACTGCCTGGAGCCCAACCCTCTGTCCCCAATTCTGGCCATCAGTATTCTGGATCACAATGTTCCACCGTGGGTCCTGACTGCTGAGAAAACTACCGGCTAAACATCCTTCAAGAAGAATGCCACTTATCCTTCTACTAATACCAAACATGCATCTGTGTATGTAAATATTCCATAACATTACTTGGATACTACATAGTCTCCAACACCCCCGTCTCAGTCCTTAGTTTTTATGTTGCAACAGTTTGTGCCAGGGGACAAGGGTCAGTCTGAATTCTGAGGTATCTTATAGGATCTAAGGAATGCTCTTGCTAATTACTGTGGTGTCCTGTCCAATCTTAAGAGAACCCAAGTTCTTTGGCCATGTTTTAGGATTACAGGGTGCAACCTTTTTGGCCATGGAGGTAACCTGTAGGTACTTGCCGTACTTTGCCAAAGTGGCCAAGATTTGTATGAAAGCTATGAGTTATCTGAAAATATGTCTGCACAGGCAATATCTACCAACATGTTGGTGTCATGTTAGGGACATTTCATTAACCTTTTACAACCATCTTGATCAGTATCTGTATTTGAATATTTACCTTAGGTGCATACGTTATTTACAAAGTTAATAATTTTATAGCAGTTAGGATATGTAAAGAAGTTACAGTATAATATCCGAAATGGAAAATAAAAACTACAAAGATGGCTGCTTTGTCGCTAGCGGCAATATTACAATATTCAACACTACATGGGAGTTGTAGTTCTTTGAGGAATAGCAATCAAAACCAAACTATTCAGTGGCATAAAAACAATTAGACATTTTTACTAAAGAATATGGACTAGTAAACATTCCTTTCAGTTCAGACATAGCGGTTCATCTCAAAATTAACACAAGTAGTTCATTATGTGGTGAGCATAGATTTAAGCTATTTGTTTTTTAGCTACAACACTGGTTCTAATATTATTTTAAAAGCTCCCCAATATAAGACCATATGCCAATTTTCACGGCAATATCACATTTAAAAATGAAAAAGAATAGCATGGTTGTTAAAAATTCAACCCAAAGGGGGGCATACCAGTGTGTGTGATGGGGATGGAAATTGACACAGAACTCAAGGTCATCACAAAGATCAACTTACAAAAGAAAGTACATTTCTATCTGTTGTAGAAAAAAAGTTACAAAATCAGTTGTAGTGGAAATGTAATATCGAAATTGTAAAGGCTTTCAGCTACATTTATGCCCAATACTGATTTTATAAGTTATGGGAATTTAATAAGTACATTTTCACATGTATACTAGTATATTGACCTTGCATGCATTTGTTTGAGAGAGGAATATACATTTTATACATATCCCTAACCTTAAAAACCTTAAGTTTGTTTTCTAACCTTACCCCTACCTTTAACCATACTGTAGTTTTACATAGCGAAACACTTCAGTCTGTGTACATTTTGCACAATAGGTAAAGTGTCTGTGTACATTAGGTAAGCTCCTAAATAGAATTGAAGATACAGAATGATAAAGCAGATACTGTCATTGTACAAATAAATAAATATTTCTAAATTCCTCAAAACATAGAAGCAGGATAATTGTTGTGGCATAATTAGGAACTAAAGTGTCACACACGATTCGCAAAAGAAAAAAGAGAACCGAAAATATATAAAACAGCTCAAAGGGTCACTGGAGCTGGGCTGACTTCGTGGTGAGTATTTCCCCCACAGGAGGAGAGTGAAGTAACCAAGCGCCTTGAGTTTTATAAAAGCATGTAACAACAAACATGGGAAGGTTTTCGGACAGGCTTAATGATAGAAGAAAACATTCAATATATATTATTTAGGAAGCTAAAACAATACACATTAAATCTTGATTTTACAGGTCTTTATCTTCCTATGGATAATAGATAACCTGCAAATGGCTCATTTACAAAAATACGCTAAACAAACTGGGTAATATTCAAGCAAAGACAGTTTACTAATTAGAGAACCGCTATGATATTTTACAAAAAAATAAAAGACTGCAACTAACGTAGTCAAGTGTAGATATTGAACAATTACCCCAGGGGAAATGTCCATCTATATACAAGGATCAAAATATTTACATATAAATGTACAGAATGCAACGATATTGTTCGAAATTGAAGTTGTACCTTTACCCGTTGACGTTCTTTCAAGAAAAAAGTTAATCTTCGGCTTTTAAACAAATCGTCGATTTCTTCGGGAAATCCGAGCCTCGATGATGGTGACGTCAAATAGGCTTAAGTTGGTGCGTGTAAATGAAACCAGTTTCTTGCTGCGGTGAAGATTGTTTTAGATTGGACATTTGGCTCTTCAAATCTCAATAGCTTTTTAACGAAGTATTCATGTAATCCAATGTTGGTCTCATTGTGATTACAAAAGTGGATACGATGTTGCACAGCCCTTATTTAACGATATTTAACCGAGCATAAAGTTAGCGAGCCACCGAGAACTAACCGCAGTGTATCAGAGCCGAAACTGAAAAGGAAGCGATCTCCGGCCGGTGCTGGTTGTGGGAGCGTTCAAAGTGTGTACAAATGCAGCCATCTTCGTCAAACTTCTAGTTTCAATAGCTCTTACAAAAAGTATACAATAACTATGAAAAGTACATATTCCTGATCAGGGGAGGTTGAGGAACAATGCACACCTTTTATTTTTTTCTAGATCCAACAGTAGATATATGATCGAGTATAGCTTTTACAGTGGAAACTGTTCATCTTTGACTTTTTGTGTTGTTTGTGTTGTTCTGAGCGAAACGCTCTTTTGTTGATTCAGTCAAGTAATTGTCTAAATACTGTATCTAGACAATTCATCAATTCACCTCATCATGCCTCCTCTCTTAGTGTCTCTTACTCAGCCAATGAGACTTTCCTGCTGTTATTTTGAGTAGAGACCAGCTGAGTAGCATATTCATTGTCCGTAACGTGTTTTTGTGGCACAGTTGACCTCCGCTGCACACACAAAACGTACTGTCTCTCTCTTCTGTACGTCTGTGTTTTAGCCCAATCTCCAATGCTAAAAATAACTCCAGTACTCTGTCTCTGGGACTGAGCAGATGTAGGTGTGTGACAGAACGCTGGACAACACTCACACGAGCAAGCAAAAGGCTTTAGGATTTATTTGCAACAATGTATTTGTGGATCAATACCACCAATGTCTCTGTGCGCACTGAAACAACAGAGAGACGGTGCAGCGTCCCAGAGCCACAGCAGACTAAAATGTTTACACATGTCCACACACTATAAAAGGCCCGGATTAAACGGGCCAATAGGCTTACGGCCACACCTCCCTCAGCACGCCAATCTCGTCTGATCTAGGAAGCTAAGCAGGGTCGGCCCCGGTTAGTACTTGGATGGGAGACCGCCTAGGAATACAGTAAACGTTTTTACAGATGAATTGATATCATTGAAAAGTTTTCTCAGGGATGACATACACATTAATCTTAACACAATCATATTCGCAGAATATAATAAAAAGACTTTGACTTTATTTTTTTGAAAGTAAATGCATTTCTTTATTGTGCAGTGGCTGCATTCCCCAGAATATAAACATTGTAGATTTATATTTTCTCCATAGTTTAATCACCAGACATCACAATAATAACAATATGAGATGCAATGTAATTAACTCATCCCTTAAACACAAGTTAAACACTCGTTTTTTTTTTTATTCGAAATAATATACCACAATGAGATGCTTCCATCTGCCGGTGTGGTTTAGAACTGTTTAATCTGTTGGGGTTTCCACCACATGAGGCTGTTGATGCCATTATTGGGGAGGATAGGCAATCAGTAGATACAGGAAAAAGGACTAAGTAGAATTGTGTCAAATATGTCATATACATGGTTTCTATGGTGATTTAAACAATTCCATTCCAGCAATACTACAACTAAAAATTACATCGGTAAAACAACGATTCCATTCCAGCAATACTACAACTAAAAATTACATTGGCAAGTCAATTTGCCACAACATAGGAAAGTATGTAGGTCTTAATTTAAGAAGATTTAGTTTTAATCTGATTGTAGACATATTTCCAGAACACAGACACCATATTTGCCACTGTTACAAGTTTAGTTGACATTTACGGTTACAGCTTCTTTTTCTCAAACAGCTCCTTCCAGGTGGGCACGATCCGGACATAGACCTTCTCAATCTGCAACCAATCACAACAGACCTTAATCCGTAACCAATCACAACTGAATATTATAAACTGCACATTTCAGCATGCAGTCGTGTGTCCTTACCTGGATGGACTTCTTGATTCCATATCTGAAGAGCGTGGCCTGGTGTTCAGAGTTATGGAAAAGGATGTCAAAGGTCACATCTCTACCCAGCATGTCGTCTATCACGGGCTTCACCACAGAGTAGTAGTCCCTAGGAGGGTGAACATCGTCTAGCATGTTCCTCACCTACATGCACACACAGTCTAGCAGAATCAATATTTACAGTATCTCTGTGAGTATGTTTGATTTACGGTAAATCGTACAATTGCGCAGTCTTAGAATTGGTTTTAGTTTTAGGTTCAGGCATTTGGTTTTGGGGCTAAGTTAAGTCCAGGCCTGAAGGTTAGAGCTAAATTAAGGCTAGGATTAGAGTTAGGAAACATGGATTTCTAAGCTCTCTCACAAGGACATAAAAATGTGTGTGTTGGCTACCTTGTATTTTTTTCCCACTAGATCCAGTGGATCCAGTTTGACCTCTGACTTCAGAGCTCGACCAAATAGCAGGAGCTTATTCTCAGCGTCTACACCAAAACAGGTACCAACACAGACACACAGGTACCAACACAGACACACAGTCAGTTGTTGCAGCATATTGTGTGTGTGTATATGTGTGTGGGCACGCATTCGGTACAGACCTCTGCATGTAAGATGTGCTACATATGGAACTCCATCTCTCTCTCCGTAGTAAACTCCAAAATGGGAGAAGTATTTATTCCGGGGAAACTCCAGGATGTCTCCTGGAAAAGGCTTTGGACAGGAACTCCCCTACAAGGCAGAGATCATGCTTATGTTTCTAGCTAGTGATTGCCATGCAAGGCTTCATTAACCTTCCTCTAGCAGCAGGATATTATGCTAGCAGCGCTAACTCAGATTTTCTTTTTCAAAATAAAATAATTGAAATATATAAGGCATAATAGTTCCACAGAACTATAAACAGTTCCACGGAGGGCAGAGTGTCTGCACGTTTTTGCTCTCCCCTTGTACTTGATTGACTGACTAGGTTACTAATTGGTTAGTTTCTACCCCCACCTGGTTGTTTAGGTGTGAACTGGGAACCAATTTATAGGAAAAACCTGCCGACACTCGGCCCCCCGTGGAACTGTTTGGACACCCTTGATCTAGTCTGTTCAATGTCCGTTCCAATGTTGTTCTTGTCTGTTCTTTTTCAGACTAGATTGTAACTATATTTCCTTACATATTTCAATGATGGCTTTTATTGTGATAAAGAAAATCTGAGTGCGGCCAGCATAATATTCTGCCCCCAAAATAACACAAATGAGGCCTCGTTTGGCCATCACTATTTCTAATTAAATTCTGGCGTATGTGGGAATCCTACTATTTGCGTGCGCACAAAATTATTGGGATTTATCGAACTGGCAACACATACGCTTGCTTTCGTTGATAAATCAGACCCATACTATACTTTTGCGCAGGTGAACAAGCTTACGGTCTCTGCCCAAAGAACGCTTAGAATTATACCAACCCACTCTCTTCCCTTAGCGTACATATAACACGGGTTTACACTTCACAATTTCGTGCTATGCGTACGCCAAAGTACTTTTTTGCGTGCAGTTCAGACGCAATCTCCTCCAATTAAGAACAATGGTGAATAAATGCGATATTAAAGTTTTACCTTTACCCTTTTACGTTCTTTCAAGAAAAAAGTTAATCTATGGCTTTTAAACGATTAGTCACTCTTCGGGAAATCCGTGCCTCGATGATGGTGACGTCAAATAGGTTTCAGTTGGTGCGTGTCAATGAAACGATTTTATTGACCATTATTATTAATGGGAGGAGATCGCATCTCAACCGCACGCAAAAAAGGACTTTTGGCGTATGCATAGCACGACATTGTGTGAACCCGTGTTATATGTACGCAAAAGGAAGAGAGTGGGTTGAATTATACATAAGGTCTCCAAATTAGCCCTATTGAATATGCAATTTCAGTCGATACACGAATCAAGGTGAAGACCGGTCTGAAAAAACTTACAAGACAATAGATTTCCCATAACGTGAACTTCATTCCAAAAATTCAAATGCTAGACTGTGCATACGCATGGGTTGAAATTTGGATAGAGATACGCACACTTTGCCGTCAGGTAAATGCCATATTTTGCGTCAAAACTGGCGTAAGCATGTTTGTGCGTACGCATATGATTGATACGAGGACCCAGGCTAATCTGTGTCGCATCTACCCCACCTGAAACGATGGATCCCCAGGGACTGTCGGAACGCCTCCACCAGGTTTAGAACCTGGGTATCAAAGTGACTTTAGTGCCGTAGCATTCAGGAGCCCCAATTTTGCTCTTATTTTTCCTGTACCACGTAAGCGGAGCCTGCCTAGAAGGGTGAATGTCACTGACCGGCCGAATTAATAGCATAGTGGTTAGAGAAGCGGACCTGCAAGTTATAGGTTCCGTGATTGAATCTCATAGTCAAAACAAAGTATACATTTAGATTTGTTCTGGATAGAAAAAAACTTAGCTGGCTATAACCTTCATTATCTACATTATAGTAAGTCTAAAATACAATTGTTTACAGTTATACAGTATTGTATGGGGTGCCGAATGTAAAAGTTCAGTTACAATTTTTTTGCTTATACATTTTCAACATTTAGCTCACTTTCCTCACATTTAGTGCATTTTCCTCACATTTGAGACAGTAATTATATATATAGATATATATATATATATCTCTAAATGTTAAATCTAAATCTTAAATTTATATCTAAATGTTAAATCTAAATGTTAAATATATATATCAAAATCTTAAATATATATCTAAATGTTATATCTAAATGTGTCTCCAAGTGTAAAGCTAAATAAACCCCCCAAGGAAACCACGCCCACTGCATTGGCTGAAAATCGCTGCACCGTCCACAACATCAAAGGTCAGTTAAGCTTTATCAAACCCCTTGGGCAGTAAATGTGTTGGGATTTCCACGGTTCTCTCTTCACTTGACGAGAAAGTCAGTTATCGTCAGAAATTGTACTCAGTTTAACACTGGTCAAAGGGGTCTAAAGAAATATTCAAACTTGATGTTAATGCATGACAGAATTATGTAATGTCAAGAGGCTATACCGACACTCGGCAGCTGTATAGCTTGGTGGCGTAGTGGTTAAAGACAGTCTTTCACGTGGGCCATTCCGGTTTGAATCTAGGGTGGGCAACAACGATCAACGCTTTTTATTGCGGGCCGGCTGAACTAGGCTTGCCTGGTTTCTTGTTTTAACCATAAAACGGATCTTAAAAACAAAACCAAAAAACACTGAAACAAACCCACCTGCCAACTCCTGAATTAAAGAATAGACCTTCTAACAAAAATTTACTTTGACAATAAATATAAATCTGATAATTTTACAATGCAATATCCATGATTAGTAAACATCGGTAATAATATGATGTAGCAGAACCCTACCAGACCCATGGTGTTTCTTGTCTTCTTCTCAGTGTGCTTCTAAGTTCAGGTCACACGCAGACACACACTTCAGAGACGCCCAAAACAGCATATTTAGATTACTTAACCCCAATCACATTTTGCATATGGGCCTACACTGCCCCACACCTTCAATCAGACAGGAAACACCTGTTGAGACGCTACAGTGAACAGACTTTCAGCGTCCCCCATCACACACACATTCGTATTATCGGTACAAACACGCAAAAGAAAAAAAGCTATTGGCTAAAACATTTTTATTTCAATATTTTTGAGGGATGTGTAAGGCACAGTGTACAGACAGACAAGAGAAAGGCTGGCTTCATTCAAACTGCCACATCAAATGTTTACAGTGGCTTTATTTACATCATGTACCTCACAGACCTCTCAATCTGAAAATATAAAGCAGACTAGTTAGAGTCATAGGTAGGAGGTTTTACACAGTAACCAAGACCTGTCTGGTAGTTAAATTAGACCATGGGAAAAACAGCTACTGTGTAAATACTGAGATGCGAGTTGGATTGAGATTCTTGAAGTCCTATGTCACCTTGATCTTCTGTATTCTCAGAGTAGGCTTACCCCTTAGCAGGGGTGTTTTCATCAAAAACCAAAACAGAAACAGACAGAAGCAACAGGAATCAGTAAGTCGGAAGCTACCTGAATTTCTCCAATAGTTTTTTTTGTCTTGCAGCTCGTCTATATTGTGCATTAATGATTACACCTGTTCAGGCTTCAGCCAATGAGAACACAGTATCGTGTTCGGGAATAGTTCAAATCAACAAAAACGCAAAAATATATCAATCTGTTGCAAAATATAAATGCTTTCTGTTTCACAATTAGGTTAGTTCATTGCAGATTACAAAAAATAAGTCACACACATGTAAAACCACAATTTAAAAACATTGTTGTAGACATTGCAGCCACTGAATTAAAACAACTTGAAAAACCATGTCAATCTTTAATCCACTCCCTTAATGCCCTACTGTAGGTAAGTCAGTGCATTGCTCCAGTTAAGCAGTTTGTGTAGCTCTGCCTCTAAAGGCTCCTGAGATAAGACCCGCCCCTCTGAGGCCTGAGAGCAGAGGATTTGGGGTCAACCGTGGAACACACACACACACACACACACACACGTAAATGTGTGTTCCACCATCATTTAGACAATTAACATACAGCGACGTGTGTCAGTGTTAGTATGTGGTGTGTGTCAGCCAGTGTTGGTATGAGGTGCATTGTGGTGTGTCTGTTTTGTAAGTGTTGTGTGTGTGGCAGTCTGCTGTGTTTTCCAGTCGTGTCTGTGAGCTGTGCTAGTGTCCTGGTGTGTGTGTTTGTCCCAGCTGTCTGTGTTGTGTCCATGTTTCCTCTGGTGTCGTTTGTAGTTATCCCAGTGTCCTGTGGTGTACCCACACTCAGCACAGCCGTACGGTTTCTCCCCGCTGTGCCTCAGCATGTGTCTCTTCAGGTTCATACTCTGGTTGCAGCTGTAGCCACACACAGTGCACTGGAACGGCTTGGCCCCAGAGTGGATCCTCTCATGTCGCCTCAGGTTCGCCAGGTTCCCACATGCGTACGAGCACTGTGGGCAGCGATAGGGCTTCTCCCCGGTGTGGACGCGGAGGTGGCGCTTCAGGTTGTCCAAATGGGCTGAGGCATATGGGCACTGAGGGCAGCGGTGGGGTTTCTCCCCGCTGTGGGTGTGGGCGTGGCGGGCCAGGTGGTTGGGGTAGAGGGAGAGGAAAGGGCAGAGGGAGCAGCGGTACAGCTTACTGTTTCCTTGGCGAGGCGGTTGGGACACCCTGTCGCTGGGTTTATCAGTGTCAGTGGGGCTTGGTGACCCAGGAGCTTTACAGGGAACGGACTCAGAGCACCGGCTACACACCTGCCCCCCTCCCTCCCCCTCCTCTCCTCCCTCCCCCTCCTCTCCCTCACCCTCGAGGGTGAGGCCACAAGAGCGACAGCATAGGGGAAAGAGGAGGTCCGGGAGCGGGGCAGAGGGGGGCAGCCTGGGGAGGGAGAGGGGGAGGAGGGGGGAGGAGGGAGAGGCTAGCCCCCCTAGGGTTTGGAGGAAGTCAGAGTCCTCCCTCACACACACGGTCAGGTCAGACACCACAGCCTCTGGAGGACAGAACAATACACATACATTAACATGCACATCCTAGTACACGCCCTGCCCTGTGACTTTCAGTAACCAACCAAACAGAGCTCCTTCCTCTTTTAAATCGACTCCAGTTTCAGGAAGTTAACAAACACTTCTCCTTTCACATCTGCTACTGGCTGTGAGCTGTGCTAGTACAACCCTCCTTTATTAGAACAGCTTTTTAGTTAGTTACACGGTTTGGACACTTGTGGCAAATGTCTGTAAATGGGGTTTTATACGCAGTTACCTTGAACAATTAATTCAGTTGGAAAATTCGATTTGATTATCCAAAGAAATGAATGCAGAGAAATATTTGACTTGGACTAGTCTTGGTTCCCCTGTTTTGGCTACTACTCCTTGTCAGGAGTACAATACAAGACTTTGGAAAATGTTTGCAGAAGGCAGAGAGAATCTTTCCGCAACCTTGCTAGTCCCTCAACAATTCAAATCACTGGTTGTCATTGGGATTCAAGTCCAGAGACGGAGATGTAAAATGTAATCTGCCAGTTAACCACTAATGTGTGAATAGTAATGTCTGCTGAGTGACAGTCCCACTGGACCAACCAGGCGGCCAGCTTTCAGATCCTGACCATTAGGCATTTGGGTAAAATATCCTGACACGTCTTAAGAGATCATGATCTTAACAGCGGCCTTAAGAGCTGCAACCCCACATGGTCCACCACCATATTTTACAGTAGATATGAGGAACCTTTCTGAACAGTTTGTTTTTCCAAATCAAAACTCACCACCAGTATGTGTGACCAAGACAATGTCATTTGAACTCATTGTTAAATGTATGGTCTTTAAAACATTTTTTAATTAAGGGAGCCAAATTGACCAGCCGTTTTGCAGGGGACTGTAACATTGAGTGTCTGTGTGTTGAGGTGCAGCTGACGACAAGCCCTTACCTTCACCAGTATCTGCTTGTGCATGTTTCCGTCGGCTGCATCTCTTCAGCGCATGCGTTCGTTGCGGCCGTGCCCGCGGCTCCTGGCTGTGCGAGCGCTGGTGCCTCCGCAGGTTTCCCAGGGAACTGCAGGCATAGCTGCAGGAGCTGCACAGGTAGGGTTTCTCCCCGGTGTGTGTGCGTGTGTGTCGCTGCAGGTTGACCCTCTGCGTGGAGGCGTAGGGGCAGTGAGGGCAGCGGTACGGCTTCTCTCCGTCGTGGGTCCTCATGTGGCGTTTCAGATGGTTGGAGTAGCGTGAGGAGAAACTGCACAGAGAACACATGTACAGCTTTGTAGAACCTTCTTCAGTTCCCGCCTTATTCCTCTTCCTCTTCCTGTCCTTTCTGGAACGGGATTGGACAGCTGGGGTTGACTCCTCTCCCTGCGAGGTGTCCTCCACGGCAGTGTGAGACTCTGACTGTACGCCCTCTTCGCAGGTCA
The DNA here is from genome assembly GCF_011004845.1 of Esox lucius. NCBI lineage: Eukaryota > Metazoa > Chordata > Actinopteri > Esociformes > Esocidae > Esox > Esox lucius. Next base: position 5,137,566 of record NC_047583.1, read on the forward strand.
GGCAGTAGAGACCTGCCCCCAAGTCTAAGCCCGCCCCCAGGTCGAGGTCGGTCGCCATCAGTTGGCCGCACCCCTTACAAGAGAGGAACGCTGGGAAGGCGGAGTCATCTGGAGCTGGAAGGCTGGATCCGTCATTACTCAGGGAGAACACAGCCATTCCTGGTCAGGACAGAACAGGGAGCTAGTGGGATTTCCCACAGATAGAAGCCCAAACCACAACATACACTCTGGTAATCATACAACCCAAACCTAATACCACTGATGGACCCCACATCCTGGAGATGAGCACAAATCGGCTAAATGTCCCCCAGAGAGCTCCAACTAGACCCATGGGACTTTGTGGTTGATGGGGGTTTTCTTTGGTTTCATTGGTTTTACCCTTTTAGTTTTACTTATTTAATGCACACTCTCTCTTTCACTCACACGATCGATACAATGTTCTTGCACTGCATCTTGCTCCCAAATACAGTATCATACTTTAGCTTTCTAATAGAAACAACTTTTCAGGTATCTTTCAAGCTATTTTATCTTAATTTATTTGATATATTACTTAGTTGCATATAGAACCACAACCTGTGCTGGTGTTTGTTTCTGTAAATCTTTGATTCATTTAAACTTTAAAAGAACTTTCCATCATGAAAATGTTTCATTTTAACATACAGGAAGTCTAAAGGCTGCAGTCACACCCCAATTCTCATCGATGGCACTGAGGTGGAGCATGTCCAGCTTCAAATCCCTGGGTGTCCACATCTCCGAGGACCTCTCCTGGATCCTCAACACTGGTCAAAAAGGCGAAGCAGCACCTGAACTTTTTGAGGAGGCTTAAGAAGGCCCGTCTGTCTTCCAGGATCCTTGTGAATTTTTACAGCTACACAATTGAGAGCATTCTGACTAACTGCGCCACAGTGGGGCAGATACTGCGTAGCCGACCGGAAGGCCCTGCAACAGGTGGTGTCCCTAGGCTTTTCTGTTTCCACTATACATTTGGTACAAAGGACTTAAGGAGGGGCTCAGTTGGGGAGGGAGGAGTAACCTATCAACGATAACGCCATGCTCAGTTTGTTTACAGTACGGCGTTTGAACGCAATTAATAAAACAGATTTCTTCCTCAAACTCCTGCGACCGGCTCCTTCTCCTCCTACACTTGTGACACTGCAACTAAACCAGTTTAATAAGTATTTTGTCAAAACTGTCAACCTTCAATAGAACGATTTGAGAGTATTCTGACGTAATTTTCTGTTGTTATAAGTTCTGCAGGGGTTATCTGTTTTCCGAGTCTTTGCTTCCCTGTACTGTTGCTGTATTTTATTTTAACAGGGATCTTGTTGCTGTATTTTATTTGATCAGGGATCTGTTTGTTAGATCAGATGAAAACAATTACGAGAAGCCTAAATAAACGAGATGCGTCGCCATTCGAATAGAACCACATGCCGTGTTTCCACACCACGTCACACAAACCCCGCCCAGAGTCCTAAAGTCCAGGGCTTGGCACCCAGTGAGAACCGGGCTACTGGCCCGTGTCAGTGTAAACAGAACTTTAGGGTGAAACACCACTGTTTGGCACCAGTGGAAACACGGCTATAGACTACCAGCGCAAGGGGTGTCTGCATAGGGCATCACCCGGGCCACCAACTGTTTGCCCTCCTACCATCCGTTCATGCACCAGCAGGCTCAGGAACCGTTTCTTTCCAGCTACAGTAACCCAGTTTAACTCATCACTAACCACTAACCCTACAGCCCACCACTTAGTTCTGCCTCTAAGGGACCGTGTTGCACTACTCTCCTCGTATTACTGGACTGTGACACTGCTTTGCAGTTGACACATGTACACATCTACCTCGGGAACCTCATTGCTGCTATCCCTGCATTTCAGTTGCACATGCTACCTACAATTTGCCTTCATTGCACATTTATAATTGCCATGTGTACTTGCATTTGCCTTCGTTGCAAATCTATACATCCCACCTATAACATATATTGCTCTTAAATTGTTTCACTATTGTTTTACATTATCAGCATGCTCCTATTTGAACTTGTGCTAACTGCATGTCGTTGTACTGTACTTGTACAATGACAACGTTGAACCTAAACTAAGCCTGGGAAAATTAATTGCATCTGACCTGTGTCTCTGTCCAGTCCCATGATCTCTGTGTCTCCAAGCTCACAGAGCTCTGCACTCAGGAGGAAATCACTGTCCAGGACCAGGCATCCTGGATCACATTCCACCCCATCTACTGTAACACAAACACCACAACATGATTAAACTACATCATCTAGTGTGACACAAACAAACACCACAACATGATTAAACTACATAATCTAGTGTGTCAGACAACATGATTAAACTACAGCATTTAGTGTGACATACAACATGATTAAACTACATCATCTAAGGCCGGTTTCGCACACACAGATTAAGCCAAGCCTAGGACTAAAAACAGAAAACTGAGTTTTTTTTTTAGTCCTAGACTGGATTTAATCTGTGTCTGTTGAACCATCACAACATGTTTTCAAAAAAGTTGGGACTCAGTGTATAAGGCAAATAAAAACAGAATGCAATGATGTTGATGTTTTTGTTTTTGGAAAAATACATGCCACGTTGGAATTCGATGCCAGCGACAAGTTTCAAAAAATTTGGGACAGGGGCATGTTTACCACTGTGTTGCATCACCTCTTCAATACTCTGTAAGCGTTTGGGAAATGAGGAGACCAATTGCTGTAGTTATGAAAGTGAAATGAATTCCCATTCTTGCTTGATATAGAAATTCAGCTGCTCAACATTTCTCCTTTGTCGTATTTTCTGTTTATTATGCGTCAAATGTTTTCAGTGGGTGACAGGTCTGGACTGCATGCAGGCTAGTTTAGCACCCGGACTCTTACTACAGAGCCATGCTGTTGTAATACGTTCAGGACGTGGTTCGACATTGTCTTGCTGAAATTAGCAAGACCTTCCCAGAGAAAGATGTTGTCTGCATGGCATCATATGTTGCTCCAAAACCTGTAAATATTGTTCAGTGTTAATGTCGCCCTCTCTGATGTGCAAGTCACCCATGCCATGTGCACCAATGCACCCCCATACCATCACGGATGCTGGCTTTTGAACTATGCGCTGATAAAAAGACGGTTGGTCCCTATCCTCTTTAGTCTGCAGGCGACAGCACTCATGATTCCGAAAATAACTTCAAATATTGATTCGTCAGACCACAGGACAGCTTTCCACTTTGCCTCAGTCCATCTTATATGAGCATAGGCCCACATAAGGCGGCAGGATTTCTGGATCTTGTTTATGGGGTTTCTTCTTTGCATGGTAGTTTTAACTTGCATTTGTGGATGCAGTGACGTACAGTGTACACAAACAATGGTTATCGGAAGTGTTCCTGAGCCCATGCGGTAATTTCCACTACAGAACCGTGTCTGTTTCTAATGCAGGGCTATCTGAGGGCTGACGATTACAGCCATCCGATACTGGTTTTTGGCCTTGTTCCTTGCATACATAGATTTCTCCAGATGCTCTAAATGTTTTAATGATATTTTGTACTGTAGATGATGAGATTCTCAAACTCTTTGCAGTTTTATGTTGAGAAACTTTATTCTTAAATTGTTGCAGGCAAAGTCTTTCACAGAGTGGTGAACCAGGTTTAGTTTTTAGTATTACACAACCTTTGCAGTATTTTGTGGCCTGTCCCCAATTATTATAATTTTTTATTTTAAACATGTTGCTGGCATCAAATTCAAAGCAGGCATATATTTTTCAAGAAACAAAATGTCTTAGTTTCAACATTTCATTATTGAACATAGGGTTTAAATGATTTGCACATCATTGCATTCTGTTATTTACATTTTACGCAGCATCCCAACTTTTTTGGAAACAGGGTTGTGCATCATCCAGTTCAACACAGAACATGATTAAACTACATCATCTAGGTGTGACATGCAACATTGTTAAGCTACATCTATTGTAACACACACACACGATTACACCATACAATCTGTTACACACAACATAACTACATAATACCATCCATCTGTTGTAAAACACACCATGAATACACAAAACATTAGAGATGCAATGGTATGCCTGTTTATTTGGCCAATGATGCCCCGCAAATCCAGGAAGAATATAAAATAACATGCAATACAATATGTATACAAGGCACAAACAGTCTTACAATCATACTGTGTGCCTTTTAGCTGAAATCAGTAGGAAAGGGACATACATTCCATGGCTCGGGCATTTCTAAAACAGAGTATAGGCGCAAACATGCAACCACACACACCGTGCCATTTCTTCAGCCCAATTAGACTGATTCATGAATAGACTGGGGAGACAGTTTTTTTTTTGCTTTTCCATATGGCTCTGAGGATATTGATCCTGAGGTGATGCTAGCGTAGAACATGTGTCCACATGTTTGAGGTGTTGGCAGCTGTGTAGGGTACTTTTGTGAAGCAGTGGCAACATATAGTAAATGTTCATCAACCACTCTCTGTCCATCACTGTTCTAGTCAACCGGAATCACAAAATGCTGGCAACCTGGAGATGTAAATGAGTCTGGAAGATTTTACGATGTTGGTTTAGCCAAACCACCACTCACCATTATAGAAATAGCTGTTTGGGTCAAAGAACAGCTGGAAACGCGCTAACAACCATTATAGCTTTGAAGTGCACGAAGATAGAACCTCTTCATGTAATTTACACCTCTACATAGCATAGTTAATAATTTATTTTTGAACAAGAAACCAGTCAAGCCTAGTTCAGCCAGCCCGCAATAAAAAAGTATACCGAATGTGTGTACCGTAACAGCCTGGGGGTGAGACGAGGGAGGAAGGAATAAGGATGGGAGAGAAGGAGAGGGGGGAAGAGGAAGGAGACTAGAGGGAAATTAAAACAAATAGGGGGAGGAGAGAGGGATGTCTGGCAGAGGAAGACAAAACTGGGATGGAAAGGGAGGGGGGTCAGGCAGGGAGGGGGGTCAGGCAGGGAGGGGAGGGGAAGTAGTAACAGGAAAGAGAAAGGAAGTCCAACTGAGACAGACCATTCAGGAAGAGATAACACCCACCATCTCACACACACACACACGTGCAGGAGGACAAGGATAACACCAAACACACAAAAATACACCGTCACAAAACCAAGTCAGAGAAAAACAGACTACACTACAATAAGCTAAATGCTCAAATCAAAATCATTCATTTTAAGCACCAATCAAAAACCTAAAGTTGAGAAATTGTGATCTAGCTAGTTAGCTAACAACCCAGAAGCCCAATCTGGTCTCAGAAGGATTACGCAGACTATTTTAGGTACATTTTAGCCAGGGGATTTCGTAATATATATTAAGTTCAGTAAAATAACGTTACAGTCTGAATGGAGAAAAAAAAAACTGAAAACCATGTGACTTTCCAAATCCCAGACAGGTGTGCTACCCACTGCTCTAACGAGGAATATGTCACCATTGAAGGCGAGTGGTGGTGTCACAACATAATTATGTTTGTGATTTTCTTTATAATCCTAACCCAAACTGTAACCCTAACCCAAGTGCTGTGATACCGAACCTTAACCCTAACCTGAACTCCAGAGCTCTGAGACCTAACCCTAACCAAACCTTGACCCCAGTGCTGTGATGCCTAACGTTAACAATAAAATGCTTTTATAACATATTCTAGCGACCTTATAATAATTTGGTTATGTATCATACGTTTTGGTGGCGTATTGTAATGTAACCTAACGTCACATATCATACGAAATTGGGTGACATGGATTTTCGTAAATTAGTATACGTAGTGTCCTGAGACCACATTGAGAAGCCAGGGACCACTCCCCTACTAAGTTCAAGAAACGTCACGAACATACAACTTCATCGTTGACATTAAAATACTGAAAACTCATAGGATTAAACTAGTTAACTCTTTCACCGCCCAGCTGATAACATGAAAATGGAATGCCACACAAAAAAAACGTTACATTACACTTACATTTGACGGGCTGTGGATTCGACTGTTTTCTTCTCGGCATTCTTCCTCTTCTTTGTCTGCCTCGCTGTCAGTCAGTCACAGTTCCCTCGGTGGTTTAGTCTGTTCTGGTGTGCAGGTTCCGTCAGTTCGTCATTCCCCTATTCTGTCATCTTCCTCTTCCTCCAACGGACAAAAACAATACTTTCAGTATCACCAAATAACACATTCAGAAACGCACACAGTGTATTCATACCTATACACAAAACGTCCAGTCACGAAACCTTTCGTGAAGCAGAATACACCTACATTGATTTAGTCGAAAACAAAATCGGTTTGACGAAACGTTTCGCAATAAAACAACATTTAAAGTGTATGAATTCACCCTACGGCTTACGTATGCACGCTAACTAGTAAGCTAACGTTAGCTCACTAAATTCGTTAATTTACTAATTCGCAATTCCAGCTCGTTAACACAACCATGAACATTACTAACCAGCTATATCTAATATGACTTACATTTACAGAAAGCTGGCTAACAAATTGAATATGATCTAACGTTGTGTAGGTGGCTAGCTACTGTAAGTGTAACCCATAACAGTTATATAGCGTTAGTGCTAACTTAGCTAGCTAGCATTCAGTATTTATGACACAACAAACACAGAATACCAAATTACCTAACAGTGGTTTTGGAAAATATAAACGCTAATCCACAAGCGAACTTTACAATGACTTAAGTTGTCTTTCAGCATATATTTTCCGTTAAAATAGTCTCTTACTAACTTCCTCGAGGGTCCATTGTGTACATACTGCAATTTCCCGGAGTATGACGTCACATAATTACTAAAAATCACTTCCTGATCATGGGTCTTGTAGTCTTTGATGGGTGCTGGCTGTTCAAAACGCTCCGAAACCTTTCGAAGTAGCGTAAGGCTGGCAACATTAGAGAATTCCGGTTTTCTGATTTTGCTATCAAAATAAAAGTCGCTTAGTGAATGTATTGTAAAAATGTATTGTACGAAATGTCCAGGAGACTATATAGAGTGACTATATGTAAAAACAAAATCAAAGGATACGGTGTATTTGCAATTGCTGCTGGCATTTTACTCCGCCCATCCCATTGGCCACAATGTAACTCAATGGATATGAAATACATATCGACTCATACAGAAAAAAATAAACTATTAAATACGCCGCAGTGAATGTATTGTAGGAAATTTTCAGGAGAGTCGATAGAGTAATTATATGCCAGAAAAATCAAGGGGGAGTGTGTATTTGCAATTGTTGCTGGCATTGTTACATTGTAAACTGATATTTTGTTAACTGATATTTCCATATGTCTATGAAAACACTGATCGCATGAAAACGCTCCAATGCTGTCTGCATTTCCAGATTTAGGAAACTGAGTGCTTATATCTTCCACCGCGCACACTGCTGCGATTAAGATGTAACAGCTCATTTACTAACATTGTAAGCTAAACATTTGTGATATGTCCCATAAGTGGATACCGCGTTTAGCTCCACTTGACTGTTCACTTACCAACTGACTTATCAGTGTTTAGGCCTATACGCAATGCCAGCGTATGTCATCCGCTACACCGCTCAGTTTATTTTCTGAGTCTTCTAGTTCCATTACAAGTATTTGGCCAGCAGATGTCGCCAGCCTGCGATGTTTCGAAACGGTAAATCCTTTTTTGATGCAATTATTTTAAATTGTCTAGTAGTTTCGGAAAGCTTTTCTCCCATCACTAGTACTAGTAGTGTTTTTTTTTAGTTGTTAGTCAGGTTCTAGCAAAGGGCAACGACAATCTATGTGGCATTCCAAGACCAAAACACACGACAGATGAACGGTAACGGACCGGGGTAAATCAAATTTTATATTTGATATTCGGAGTTTGATCGTGAATACCTCTTCCAAAAAAAATCGTACAAAGACGTCAGTGAAATATATACAATTGGATTAGGGTAGAGAGCAAACTACACCCTTTGATTTGATCGAAAATCGAAGTTTTCGTTCAGCAGAGGACAACATTTTGCTAAACGCTGTCGAACGATGTTCAGTAGTTTAGGGACCATCATGAAAGTGCAATACGGCAAAAAAATGTATATTTTAAAATAATAATACCTTTCCCTGTAAAGAAAAATCATAGGTACAGAAAACTTTTATGTTATTAAAAAAAATTGTAATATTCTACAAATTGTAATACACCTTATATATTTCATTCTTTAATAGATTCCTATAGAGGTGACATATACACCCACAACCACTTGTATGTTAGTCACTGACCTTTAGATTTGCCCTTTTACATTTCGGTGATTATATCAGAATTGATCCTTCTATACAACACGTTTTTAATAGCTCAATATCCATATGAGCTAGAGACCTACAAACAAGTGTGGTCTGTTCCTTTACCTCTCTTCTGAAAGGTACACCTCTTTAATCAATATTCATTATCTGTATTTCTATTTATAAATGTATGCATTATTACAACTCTATTTCCTAAATCACATGAACTATTTTTAATAGCTTCCAATCCAGATGACATGGACCTCTAAAACCACTTGCATTTTGTTCACTAACCATCTTTGTCAAGGGTATGCCCATTAGATTTGACATTTTCCATTTCAGGGAATTTACAATAATTTAACTTTCTAAACAACTATTTTTTAATAGTTCACTATCCATATGATTCAGAGATCTACAAACAAGTGTGTTGTGTTTCTTTACTTCAGAAAGATACACCTCTTGCTTTTCCAAATTCATTATATGAAGTTCATTTTACAATTACATGCATTATTACAACCCTATTACCCAATTCACATGAACCAGTTTTAATAGCTTCAGATGACATGGACATCTAAAACCACTTGCATTTTGTTCACGGGCCTTTCTTGTCAAGGGTACAGCCCCTAGATTTGTCAATTAAAATTTTGGTAAATTTAAGGGAATTAGTAAAACACAATTATGTTAACATTCCTCACCAACAAATGCTTTTCCTGTTGCAGCTTTTGTTTATATTTCATTGTCACATTTGACTAAGTGGTTATAAATGTAAAACTCTGCTACGCCCGCGGGTTCGAGCCACTGTTGATTGTGGCCAGGGTGTCCAGTAGGGTGGTGCTTATTGGGCTGATGTAGCCTTGGGGGAGCTAATCAGCATTGAGGACTTCCATGTTCCACTGCGTTCCACCAACTTCTCTGGCGGGACAGGTGCCTCTGACCTGGCCATGCATATAAGTTAATGTGAGCGAGCATGTCCTCCAATGTGTCGGCTCGCATTGACTTCATGGTTAATGGACATGCGCTGGCTTGAGCAGGGGGACCTTGCGTGCACTGCAGGATTTTAATCCAGCCTTGTACAGGTCTGCAATTTTATTCCTGATGTCCTTACACAGCTCTCTGGTCTTGGCCATTGTGGAGAGGTTGGAGTCTGTTTGATTGAGTGTGTGGACAGGTGTCTTTTATACAGGTAACAAGTTAAAACAGGTGCAGTTAATATAGGTAATGAGTGGAGAACATAAGGGCTTCTTAAAGAAAAACTAACAGGTCTATGAGACCTGGAATTCTTACTGGTTGGTAGGTAATCAAATACTTATGTCATGCAATAAAATGCAAATTAATTATTTAAAAATCATACAATGTGATTTTCTGGATTTTTGACAGACCTCTACATGCTTTGTAAGTAGGAAAACCTGCAAAATCGGCAGTGTATCAAATACTTGTTTGCCCCACTGTATAAAGATGGGCCTAGTAAAACAGGTTAATGAGTTTGGTAATGTGTTTGGGTCCAGTGGATTACTTAAAACAGAACCAGTGAAAATCATCCTTAGAGAATAGGCCCAGCCTATGCAGTGCATGCAGTCAGGAGAATTCTGTTGCCGCTAATGCCTTTGTTAAAGAAAGAACTTAAACGCATGGAAGACGAGAACACATTAGAGAAGGTCACTCAGCCAACAGAATGGTGTGCCGCTATGGTGCCAGTACTGAAACCAAACAAGACTGAGATTTGCTGCTGCGCTGATTTAAGGAGACTGAATAGAGCAGTGAAGCGCAAGAAATATATGATAACCACAATGGAGGAGATAATGCCAAAACTCTCAGGGTCCAAGGTATTTACTTCATTGGACGCAGCAAGTGGATGTTACCAGATCCCTCTTGAAGAGGAGAGCACAAAGCTTACCACCTGTATCACCCCATTTGGGAGGTACGTTTTCCTCCACCTACCATTTGGGATTACTGGTGCTCCTGAAATCCTTCCGTGGAAAATTACAGAGACTCTTCAGGGGCTAGAGGGCACCGAGGTTTATATGGACGATATGTTGGTCCACACAGAGACAGAGGAACTGCATGACCAGCGGTTGGCAAAGGTGTTAAAGGTCATAGAGGAGGCTGGTCTCAAGCTGAATAAGGCTAAGTGCAAGTTCTAACAGAGAAAGATACACTCTGTGGGACATATCATCGACGAGACAGGTGTCAGGCCAGACCCGGAGAAGGTTATGGGGATGGAGAACCTTCCTCATCCACACAATGTGACAGAGCTCCAAAGATTCCTGGGGATGGTACACTATCTAGGGAAGTATGTTCCTGACCTCTCCACGGCGGTACAGCCGCTCTATGCACTACTCGAGACAAAAGCGGAGTGGTCATGGCGACACACACAGCAGGCAACGTTTCAGAGATTGAAAACAGCACTAGCCACTGCCCCAGTGTTAGCCTTCTACGATTACAGGAAGCCTGTGGTGGTGTAAGCAGATGCCAGCAGCTACGGTCTGTTGGGGGGGGACACACCTGAGTGATGCAAAATCGAGGTACGCTCAGATTGAGAGAGTGTTTAGCTAGTATATGGGCTTGTGAGCGGTTTGACAAATACTTGTTTGGGCTCGAAAACTTTAGACTGGTCACTGACCATAAGCCCCTTGTGCCTGTCATGAACAGTGAGGACTTAGACAACGTCCCTATCAGATGCCAGAGACTATTAATGAGGCTCATGCGTTTCAGTGCGACAGCGGAGTGCGCGCCTGGGAAGACCCTCACAGTTGCCGACGCGCTCTCCAGGGGGTCCAGGGAAGAACTCCGATGACACTGACACACACTATGACATCACAACCTACATCAACGCCATCGTGTGTCACCTGCCAGCAACTCCACAGAAGATGGAAGAGATCAGAATGAACACAGAAGCTGACTATAAGCTACAGTCCGTGTTGTGGTTCATCAGGAATGTGTGGCCTGAGTATGCAGGGGAAAAAACACCTGAAATCATTAAAGACTTTTATCAGGTGAGGGGAGAGTTGTCAGAGACAAATGGGCTAGTGGTTAGAGGGAACCGTATAGTCATTCCCACAAGCCCGAGAACAGAAATCCTGGACATGATTCATGATGGGCACCAAGGCCTACTTAAGTGCAGGGAGAGGGCAAATCAGTCAGTTTGATGGCTTAAAATCTCACAAGGGGTTACCGCACGAGTCTAACAATCCATCTTCTGCAGAGAGCATAAGAGCACACAGAGAAAGGAGCCACTGATGCCCAGTGAACTGCCCTCCAGGCCTTGGCGGAAAGTAGCTGTAGACCTATATGAACACAAAAAGCAAAATGACCTGGTGGTGTCTGACTATTATCCTAGATTCTTAGAACTCCACCTACCTACGACTACAAGCCTCCAGGTCATTACTAGGCTTAAGGCCACATTTGCCCGTTATGGAATACTAGAAGTAGTAGTAAGTTAAAACGGGCCCCAGCTGGTCTCAGAAGAGTAATAATGAATTGCCGTTTTTTTTTTTAAACAACCACGGACCATCATTAGAGACTCATTGACATTATTTTATTGTCATATATTTAAAAAAAAAAGTATATTGTAGCTATGTATGCTTTTAGACGTGTATGCTTCAAATTTGCCCACTGACCATGATGAATATTGAATGAATTGGAAAAGCTCCTTCATAACTGATGAAGCATGAACATTGCACAGCGGCAGTGACAGAGCAGAATACGTTACACTCTAGTGGACTTGTCTATCGCAGTTTCTTTCAATCTTCCTCTCCATCTTTTCGTTTTTTCCTTGGACTTTTTCTCTTCTCTCACTCTCTCCCTCTCTCTCACACACAAACACGTGTTTTTGTATACAACAGGCAAAATGTGAATAGATAACTTAGAAAAACAGCGTCCAGTTTACATTATCCCATACTAATCAGGATTCCCAACTGACAAAAAAAATGTATTATTAGAAATATCCAAGAGGTCAAAATATATTTTTTTAAAGTACGAAATTGTCTAACAACTTTTTGTTCAAAATAGAGTTACGGTCACGAATGTATCTCGCACATTGACATGGATTTTTAAAAAACATAACCAATACATTATTTGACAGCATTTTAGAATTATAACTGTTTCCTATCACCATTCACTCCTTCAAATTGCCTACAGTGTCATTTAGGAGTCATGCTTAATCTCCCATTCGTTCGGGTGTGGGATGTAGCTGGACCTACAAAACGTGTATATTCAGTGCGCGTGTTCTTTCTCAGTGCTAACGGACGAGTGGTCCCATTATCACGTGGAGGGCCAGCTGTATCAGAGGCTGTTCATTGGTTACAACAAGTGGTCCAGACCCGTGAAAAACATCACTGACGTCGTCAACCTGAAGTTCGGTCTGTCCATCGCACAGCTTATAGACATGGTGAGATGCAACTTCAACTTGTGTGACTTCAGACTCAACAAGAGAATCAGTGACTTTATACTAACAACGTAACCGTCCTTTGAATCTAGAATGTGCTGTATAATCGACAGCTCCATCAACCTATTTAGGAATCACCAAAAACAATCAACTAAGTAAAAGAAATCTATCAATAAATGAGCTACCAGGGTCTAACAAATGGTCCCTTGCAGTTCACCTGCACCACTGCAACCAGGTGTTCTAATTCTGGTGGCACCGACAGTGGGGTCAGAGGGCAGAAGCACTCCATCAGCCAGTCAATGAACCAATTATTCAGTCAAATAATCAACTAAGAAACATCCCTGTCCCTCCTCAGGACGAGAAGAACCAGATGATGATGACCAATGTGTGGCTGAAACAGGTTACAGTGGTGGAACATCTACTCTCTATCAACATTACAAAGTTCTTAAATACCTCAGTTTCCCAGATATCCCGGTTGGAAGATTCTTTTAAATATTATATATAGTCTGGGAATTCTCTGAATACAAAGTTCAAGACAGTCAATAATGTGCAAGGCATTCCGCATACCGGGAAAAAGTTCCTGAGGTGAAAGTTCCTGAGGTGATCAAGACAATTCTTATGGTTAACAAATCTAGGAGTGGAGTCTTTGTTAGCCGTGTGTGTGTTCTTCTGGCTGTGTCTGTATAGGAATGGAATGACTACAAGCTGCGTTGGCATTCATCTGACTACGACAATGTAACGCCCATCAGAGTACCATCCGAACTCATCTGGGTACCTGACATTGTCCTCTACAAGAAGCCAGTCTCTCTCACGCACACACACTGAAGGATTCATGTGAGAGTTTAAAATGTGAGTGATCAATAATTTGTGTAGGAATTTGGATTTTAGCCGATTTATTTGTCTGTGATTCTGTTCAATTCTGCCCACCCCCTGATCCCGGCATTTCTTTATGAACAGCTCTTACACAAAAAGTGTTTTAATGGACTTGCATAGGGTTCCTTTACTCAAGTGTAATTTCTAGATGAATTAATCATTACAATGGCTTCCCACTGATTGTCCGTATGCAGCTCTGGAAAAAATTAAGTGACTGCGAAATTATCAGTTTCTCTGGTTTTACTATTCATAGGTATGTGTTTGAGTAAAATTTACATTTTAGTTTTTTTCTATGTACTACTGACAACATTATTGTAATTTAGAGTATTTATTGGTAAAAAATAACAACTGGTCAAAATGACCAAAAAAATATGCATTGTTTTCAGACTTCAAATAATACTAAGAAAACAAATTCATATTAATTTTTCAACAACAAAATACTAATGTTTTAACTTAGGAAGAGTTCAGAAATCAATATTTGGTGGAATAACCCTGAATTTTAGTCACAGCTTTCATGCATCTTGGCATGCTCTCCACCAGTCAGTCACATTGCTGTTGGGTGACTTTATGCCACTCCTGGCACAAAAATTAAAGTAGCTCGGCTTTGTTTGATGGCTTGTGACCATCTGTCTTCCTCTTGATCAAATTCCAGAGGTTTTCAATGGGGTTTAGCTCTGTAGATTGGGCTGGCCATGACAGGGTCTTGATCTGGTGGTCCTCCATCCACACCTTGTTAGACCTGGCTGTGTGGCATGGAGCATTGTCCTGCTGGAAAAAACAATTCTCAGAGTTGGGGAACATTGTCAGAGCAGAGGGAAGCATGTGTTCTTCCAGGATAACCTTGTACTAGGCATGATTCATGCATCCTTCACAAAGACAAATGTGCCTGATTCCAGCCTTGCTGAAGCATCCCCAGATCATCACCGATCCTCCTCCAAATTTCACAGTGGTTGTGAGACACTGTGGCTTGTAGGCCTCTCCAGGTCTCGTCTAACCATTAGATGACAAGGTGTTGGGCATAACTGAATATTTGACTCGTCAGAGAAGATGACCTTACTCCATTCCTCTATGGTCCAATCCTTATGGTCTTTTGCAAACTTCAGCCTGGCTCTTCTTTGCTTCTCATTGATGAAGGGCTTTTTTCTAGCTTAGCACAACTTCAGCCCTGCCCCTAGGAGCCTGTTTCGAACCGTCCTCGCCGTGCACTTCACCCCAGCTGCTGTTTGCCATTCTTTTTGTAGGTCACTTGATGTCATCCTACGGTTGTTGAGTGACATTCAAATGAGTTGACAGTCATCTCGGTCAGTGGACAGTCGTTTTTCGCCCTCTGCCAGTCTGTAGCTTTGTTGTCCCCAATGTCTGTTGCTTGACCTTGTTCTTATGAACCGCTGTCTTTGAAATGTTCAGGATGGAAGCAACCTGACGCTCACTGTATCCCTCTGCCAGTAAAGCCAGAATTAAACCCTTCTTTTCCTCACTCAAAGCTTTTCTTTTCAACTCTTTTGTCATGCTGAATAGTTATTATTTTATTCAAATGACCTTTGAGGTACTACTGTTTTTGCCATCCAGCTGGTTCTATTGCAAGAGGATAGTGATGACCACAGCAGTGGTTTTTATACTTTTTCGTTTAATTAGATTTGGTTCAGGTAATCACCTAATCAGTTCCTCATTAAGTAAAATGAGGTGTGCCTGTGTTGGAATTTAACAGACACTGGAATGGAATGGCTGCCATACATTGTGGTCACATTATTTTCGAGAGCTGAATGTATGTTTTATTTCATATTCATGATTATATTGTGAATAATTTACAAATATACTAGACACAT
Source organism: Esox lucius (assembly GCF_011004845.1). NCBI lineage: Eukaryota > Metazoa > Chordata > Actinopteri > Esociformes > Esocidae > Esox > Esox lucius. The sequence continues at coordinate 5,152,882 of NC_047583.1, forward strand.
GACCTCTTCCTCTCCCCCTCTCACCCTCTCCCCCTCCCTCCCTCCCTCCCTCCCTGTCCCTTCATTTCCCCCCTGTCTCTCTTCCACTCCCCCTCCCTCCCGGTCTCTCTCTTCCTCTCTCCAGTGCAGATGGTGAGTTTACAGTGACCCATTTGACCAAGGCCCATCTGTTCCATAGTGGTCATGTAGGCTGGGTTCCACCAGCCATCTATAGGTCCTCCTGTTCTATAAACATGAAGCCAAGATATATCTGGAGCCCATAGAGGATACTGTTGACCTGAAGGTTGGATAGATTAGTTATGATGTCCATTTAGCTGGTCAGTCAGGTCTTAGGAACATCCCTAAACTGGTGAACACAGCCAGACACTTTCACTCTTTACTTTTCTGGATATAAAAGTGTAAATAAATTGCAGTAAATAAGATTGTGTTCTTAGCATATTTACCTGGTAAAGATTCATGAATGAATGCAATCAAAGACATAAACACGCTGAAACAGACACACACACACACACACAGACACTCCCTCAACCCTGCTCGATCTCCAAGTCCACTCCAGGACAACTGGGAGAGTGGGCCAAAGTGAACGCAGTGGGGAACATACAACACCAAGAAGTATGACTGCTGCCACGGGTTCTACCCTGACCTCACCCACATTTTCATGGTCGGACGACAACCACATCATCCCCTGTCTGCTCAACTGCCGCCTCACCAGGGGGGTGTGGGAGGTTGAGATTAGATGGTGGTCTGAGGCTTCTCCACCCCTTGTCCATCATCCCTCCACCCACCACTCTGGCTACGCCCCTGTCATCCCCCGTAATCATCTTGTTGTTGTTATGGCCCCAGCCATCTCCTACAGTGTTTGGAGCCCTGGAGGGGGTGACCTACATCGCTGAACACCTCAGAGCTGAGGACCAGGACTCCTCTGTGAGTAGAATCCCCCAAAGCACACCATAGAGAACTACAGCTCCCTACTGCATCACACAGGGAACTACAGCTTCCTACTGCATCATGCAGGGAACTACAGCTCCATACTGCATCACACAGGAAACATTAGCTCCATACTGTATGACACAGGGAACTACAACTCCCTACTGGATCACAGAGGGACCTGCAGCCCCTTAATTGTATCACAGAGGGAACAAGAGCCCCCTACGGTATCCCAGAGGGAACTACAGCTCCATACTGCATCACACAGGGAACTACAGCTCCCTACTGCATCACACAGGAAACTACAGCTCCCTACTGCATCACACAGGAAACTACAGCTCCCTATGGTATCACAGAGGGAACTACTGCTCCCTACTGCATCACACAGGAAACTACAGCTCCCTACTCCATCACACAGGGAACTACAGCTCCTTACTGAATCACACAGGGAACTACAGCTCCCTACTTTATCACACAGGGAACTACAGCTCCCTACTTTATCACACAGGGAACTAAAGCCCCCTAATTTATCTTCCAGGGTACTACAGCTCCCTACTGCCCCTTACAGGAAACAACACCACTACAACACCTTGCAGAGACCTACATCTCTCTACTACATCACAAAGAGGACTACAACTGCCTACTGTAAAGCACAGGGAACTACTGCTCCCTACAAAATCACAGAAAGAGACTAATAGAGTGAGAGAAAAAGGAGAAAGATGAAGACAGCGATAGAGTGAGAGAGGGGAATATAGAAGAAAACAAGGTAGAATCTGCTTGGTTGTGTTTTTTGCTACACGGTTAACCAATTTGTGTTTGGCTAAGCTTCCAGGTAAAGGGGGACTGGAAGTATGTTGCCATGGTGATCGATCGTATCTTCTTGTGGAAGTTCATCACCATGTGTCTCCATGTGTCACCATTTAAAACAATAACTCAAAACCTTAACTTCGGGTTAACTGGCCATTTTATCTTGTAGTGATGATAGTAGTACAGCAAACATTTTACATATGGCCCCTTAAAATATGTGATTTTGTGTACGTATTGGGCAGCTTGTACTCAATGTTGTACTCAATTGTACTACTTCAGGTAATAACAGATATACAACTTTGTAATGGCCTAGTCAATAGCCATTTTGTTTTTTACAATCCTTGAAAGGAATTTTAGTACAAACACACCCACATAAAGACAGATACTTTGTTTAACAGTAAAATACACTTTATTTACCATTCCTCTCAGTCTCTCAGGTAGAAAGACAATAAAAATCCAGCATACAATAAATTACAGATCTCATTTGAACAAGTTGTGCCCAATGTCCTAATCAACATCTGTACAACATCTCTAAAACTTTGTTCGAAAAGGCACAGTAAAGTAATATCAAAAAGAACATCTGTCTTATGGTTGAAGTGTGTATATGCGCCATGTTCGTGTTTTACTATCTGAGTCAGGACCGAATTTTCTCTAATTAGAGTTAGGTTTAAGAGTTTGTTAAGATCAGGTTATGTTAAGATTAGGTTATTGAAATTAAGGTTAGGGTTAAGTTTGGGTAAAATCGTTATTTTATCTTGAGTGATCAAATTAGAAATTAGCGGTATAATCAATTTCCGCTGTATTGGTCTTTTCGTAAAATACCACAATTTGCAGAATTCATTGTGACTGTAGATATCGCCTCCATAACAAAATGGCAATCTTAAAATACAATAGTTTGTAGAAGATGAAAAATGTACTTTATAAACAACTGTTATTTCTGAAACACCAACGTTGACCATGCCCACGAGGGGTTTTGTGCTTGTCTATAGTAATTATAACCCAATGCAAAAAATGCTCTTTCGCTGTTAATTTGCTTGGTGCCACTGCCAGAAATGCACCCAAAAATAACGACAACCAATCTCACTGGTAAAAGCCATGTTCGCATTTCACTAATTCACAAAACAAACTAAACAGTAAAATTAACACTTCATGCCTTCTCTACTTTCCACTAAAGCTGCTTGTTCTATGAAGGACGCTGCCGTTTGTTCTACTAAATGTTCAGAGCTATAGATTTCAGTAGCTATACATTTTACTGTAAATTGCTAGATCGCAACAATAAGCTTCTTAACCGAGCCACACATTTTTTTTACAAAAATAAGTAAATTCCCACTGTTAAAGTAGGAGGAAGCAAGGCACGAATCAAGAGAATTTACTTATTTGCCGCTTTGGTACTGAAGCTTTTGTGGTCCAAATTAAATTATGAAATGCATTCTTATATCTGTTTTTGAACACACTTTACTAGGGAGGAAAATTCCAATAAAATCCAGCTACCGTGGTCTTTTAAAACCATGTATTGCTTATTGTAAAGTTAGCTAGCTAGCAGTATCCGGTCTATCGCGGGATTGACACGCAGGTGTCAATCCCGTGCGTTATAAATACCAAACCATTGAACTTGTAGTTGTTCTGAACCCCTGGGGGTTTACAAATGTATTGTAAAACAGGCTACTTATTATATTTTACTATTTTATTTCAAAAATAAAACCAAAATATGTATTTTTATTTCACATTATTACTCATGTAAGTGTCTCAGAAAATGTGTTTTCAATGCATCCTTCATGTAGCTGAGGGTCTGCAGAATCCCAGAATATAAAGCACTTACTTCTACTATAAAATATTACCATTTTAGAAGCCAAAATGTCAAGATAGTCACAGGCGGATTTTAAAACCCTAGCTGTCAGAGGGTTAAAAAAAACAGAGTGGAGGGGAAGGACAGTGGCAGAGCAGGAAGTATAGCTTGTAGAGTTGTTTTCTAAATGTTGACAGACCTTGTACATTTATCTCGATACTGGTCATAGGAACATTGCTGAAAACAAACAAACCACAGTCTATCAATCAAAGACAACCGTGACTAGGATACTTATAAAATTAACTTGTAGCGTGATCGGTACATTACAACACATCAGTCTTAGCGAAATAAAACAAAATGTGACTACATTCGCTATTCAGATCTAGCTCACTCTTCAATACCCACAGTGACATTATACCGTGGGCTTTATGATGCGCAAAAAAAAACATTAGCCAATTACGTGTGAAACAAATCTCATTGTCCTAAAAGTCTCAGACATGACACACACCAGGTCCTTTAGAGGCACAACATTGCCAGTCCTCAGCTTGATAGTAAAACTAAAATGTGTGTGTTTGTTAGGGCTTTGCCAGGTCAGCTTTAGCCCTAGCCTGGTCTACGGCGTCTAGAAGGTTCTTCGAGTCCAGGGCCAAGGTGTGGGCGGCACCCAACATCTGCCTCTGACACTCCGCCTTCAGTGATGTCACAGAGTTCTGTTGCACCAATCGCATCTTAGCAATCAGTTCTCCCAGATCCTTATTCAGTAGGCGCTCTGTTCCTTGGATCTGGAAATGAGAGGAGATAATGAGATACCTTTAACTCACCAAAGTTTGCAGATGCAAACTACCCAATGTTTCTACTCTCCTGAAAGTTCTTCCAGATACCTTAAAGTAACTATCCATTTCATTGCCATAAATTCCTTGAAAATAACTAGTTGGTGCAAAACATATTTTGGTTTTGCTTTAGGCTACCCACAGGCTGGTCTATACTGGTACGGGTAAGCACTATACGTTTTGGAGAAATGACAATGGACAATAAGAGTAAAATATTTTTTCCCAAAACAATAAATAAAAAATGGTATCCTTTGGATACAAAATAGGCAAAGGAGTAAATAATTAAACAAAACAAAAATAGTTTTCCCAAATTTCATGGAAAACTAGAATCTGGTTTTATGCACAATGACACTAAAGTAATTTTTATTCTTATCAAATACTTTCCATTATTCTTTCTGGAAAGGTACACAGATCCTACAACTCCATATCAAATACAAAATTAACTATAAACAATTGCATTTGTTAACTTTGCACACACAGAATTTAGTGCCTTGAACCTGTATGTATTAAAGTAACCAGTGTTTTCAAATACCTTAAAGTAACAATCCAGTGTTTCAGAATACCTTAAATAACTATTCAATGTTTTCAAATACCTTAAAGTAACTTCTCAGCGTTTCCAGATTTCTAAGAGATATTACCTATGAGTGAAATAGCTTTTTCCCCCAAATGTTTTTAAACAGGAATGTTAAAGATTCTAGATATGAAATTTCTCCCATGTGGAAGGTTGAATTTCAAGAGCTTTTAGTCCCATTGTCCATTCAAAGCAAAACTATCCCCTTAACAAAGTGAAGAATGACGCTTGAGTCTTTCATTTCTGGTTTTGTCCACCAGTTTTAGACAACCGTGAACACAATTTGTTTGGTTACTGAAAATGTACCTCACAGCGATTTTGTTCATATTTTGTCACATCAACACCAATAAAAGATTTCCAACATGGTCCTCCCAGCAAAAGGATTCAAAACCCGAGCAATTCTCTCATATTACTGAATTACAAATGGTACTACATGTTGGAATGTAACAGAACGTTAGCGACCAACATGCCACATTTGTTGAAGAAATCTTTTGAGTCATACTGACACAAACTCACACTTAAGTTTCTACTTCAGACAAACATTTTAGTTCTTTCTGGTTCCTTTTGTTAATTGACTTGAGTCTAGTAACTAACACATCTGGAGGCTACAGAGTGATTGAGGAAAACAGAGCTGTACTGGACACTGGTGGATAAACAGTTACTACCTCTGTTCGGGCAGCGGCGTGTAGAGACGGTAGAACTTCATCGACACTATGAATCAGATTACGAAGAGTTAAGCCAACCGCCTGACAGAGACATGAGAGAAAGAGATTTTAATTGCAAGAAACGAATCAAGAGGGATTGGAGCTGACAGCGACACACGAATTCACGCACACCTACACACAAGCATGCACACACACACACACACACACACCCACGCACACGTACCTTGACAGCATTGGGGTAGTCGGAGGGGGACAGTGTGTTCACATCGTTCTTCAGTTTAACCACCTCTCTCACCATCGCCATGACACCAATGTACACCTGGTCATCTGACCTGTCCAGCTCCGCTGTGGCCACGGGCTGGCCAACAAACACACACACACACACAAAAGTAACGTTTAGCATTTTGGCAACCAACACTTCAGTTCCCCCAACCATGGCTCCCCTGGAGATTTGAACTGATGTTTATACCTGGGTGTCTTTGGCCTTGGGGGGGCTTTCTGGAGGGGAAGCATGGGTCTTAGATGGCTTTTCTGGAGGTGATGGGGAGGTCCTTGAGGGCTTTTCTGGAGGAGGGTCTATGTGCCGGTCTGCTGGCTCTTTTTGCGGCTGTGTTCAATAGGAAATAACCCACCAGGCAATGAGACAATTAAAAACCATAGGCTGGGATTGAGTACAGTTGTGGATTTGGATGTTAAGTCATTTTTGATGGACTTTATGATTTAATACAGGGGTTGTTAAAGGGGATCTCAAGGAATGAAGATTAAAGTGCAGATCTCCAAATGAATCCCAATGCAGTACGTATCTGTCAGAGAACTGATTCAAACATTCACCGGTCCACAAACTTTCTTTCTACCGTTTCCAAAATACCTGATCTTTGGCGACAAATAATTTTGTGACTAACATCCTCTCTTTCAGTGTAGAACAAAGCCTCTGACTGGTTTGACAGTTACTCATACACAAGTTCCCGATCATCCTGAACAACCCCAGGCCCGCCCAGTTCGTTCCCTAACAAATGTTTGGTCCAGTTAATAACCGAAAAACAGTAGGAACTAAACGTGCTGCTGCAGGATTACATTGCTGCAACAAAACCAACTGTTGATATGTATGTGTGTTTGTATGTGGCTGTATGTGTGTGCACGTGTGTGTGCACGTGTGTGTGTGTGTGAACCTCTTACCAGATGTTTCTCCTCCTGCCCCAGCCAAGGTCTGTCTTTCAGCATCTCCTGCTTCTGTCTGTGGAGAGTCTTCTCCATTGTCTCTCTCTCCCATGTACACCTCACATCCTCTGCCCCGCATGGATCCTAAACACACACACACACACACACACACACACGCACAACTTTTCGGGTGAGTTGTTGAAGAAGAGGGTCTATACTAGGGTGACCACATTTTCAAACACCCAAACGGGGACCCTTGTGTAACCGCACGTTAATGCACGCGCACGTGCTTACGCACGCATGTTGGTCATCATGGGTGCTTGTGGTTGGTGGAGCGGGGGGGGGGGGGGGGGGGGGGGGGGGGGGGGGGGCGCTTTGAGCTTTGTGGAGAATTGTTGCTTTTTGCTACGCAGTTTCTACATTCATCCACATGTGGTGTCAACGCAAAGTTTGACACCTCCTGTTCTTCTTACCAGATGTTTCTCCTCCAGCTCCAACCACTGGCTGTCTTTCAGCATCTCCTGTCTCTGTCTGTGGAGAGTCTTCTCCATTGTCTCTCTCTCCCATGTACACCTCGCATCCACTGCCCCGCATGTGTCCTAAACACACACACACACAAGTTTGTACAGCTACCCTCACGGGGACCAGAAAATAGAAATTGCATGCTCCCTTGCCCTAAACCTAACCTTAACCTAACCCTAAACCTAACCTTAACCCCAATAAAGTAACATTTATGCCTAAACTTTACCTAGATGTAATGCCTAACCTTAACCCTAAACCTAACCAACAACGCCTGGACCTTAAAGAAACCCCAATTCTAACTATAAAATCAATTGTAAGTTTGACCCTAAACCTAAACCCTGAGTCGGAAATTGACTTTTGCCTCACGGGGACCGGCAAAAGGTCCCAATTAGGTCAATTTTTTCTGGTTTTACTGTACTCATTGGGACATTTGGTCCCCATTCGTTCAGTAAGACCTAACACACACATACAGGCACACACGCACACACACACACACACATTCACACGCGCTTCAGGTGAGATGTTGTGATGGTAGAAAAAGCCACACAGCTTTGAGCACAGCTACATGCCCACTGCACTAGGGGTGGAGCCGAACCCAAATACGGTATTCGGAAAGTCACAAATAACGTGGTTTTTACAAATACTTATTTCAAACAAATACTTAAAAAAATATTTGTATTCGGGACAAGAAAATATCAAAAAGCTGCGTTTTCTCATGAGACCGCAGTACATGCCTGGATGAGTGAGTGACGTTCAGTCGGGGGAGGGGAAAAGAATAAAAGCGGTAACTGACACAGGCTTCTCCACACATCTCCATTCTCCACACAGCAACAGAGAGTGCTCGGCTGAGCGAAAAAACTTAACTGGGTCACAATTTTGTTTAATAGATTTTTGTACCTTAACTGGGTTCCAGTTAAGGCAATTTATAACTTTCAGGAAGCGGAGTTAGATCGGGATATTATTTCATTACGCAAAAAAACCCCAGAATTTTTACGCCTATTTTGAATTTTACTCGAATACAAATACAAATACTTTTTCCCCCTTAAAAAATACAAATACAGATACAAATACTGGCTGCTTTGTACACCCCTACACTGTACATTCCGACAACCCACAATGCATTTCAACAGGAAGCAGCATTGAGGTTAACAGCCGTCACTTCCAAGTCAGATGGCCCACATAGTCCTTTTCCGATATACTGAACTGAAACCTGACCCTAAACATAGCCACATGATTAACCTCATGCCATCCCCAAAACCTTGAATTAGGACCCAGAAAGTGTACTGTTTATTTTCATCCATTTAGTCAGTTTAGGTTTTGCATCTCTCTGTAATGGGAGGCTGGGTCTGACCCCAACACTGCATCGTCAATGAGACAAAAGATAAGGTGTGGTGAATTGACAGGCATTGGGAGAGATAGCAAGGGACGGAGAGCTGGCATTCAGACACCCAGGTAGCTAAAATACACCCACACAGACATACACACAAAGTGATAAAGTAAAAAATAAAGTGTTGCGCCACAGCTGCTGTAAAGCAACATGCTAGCGGCAGGAAACGATGAACGCACACACACAAAATAAAGCTTTGCCTGACAAAAAAAACTATTCTCGGTCGACCAAGAGCCAACTGTTCTTGGTACCATATCAAATAGTGCAATCTTTCACGTACAATCTTTACTTGGACAAACCACATGTGCCAAACCACATGTGCCAATCTTGGGGCAGGTGGTAGTGGTTTCAGGTCAGAAATAACTCTGTTGCTAAGCCACAATGGTACAGTGCTGGGCAAAGCACAGAAGCCCTGGGGTGTCATTAACAACTAGGTTGTAGGTGGGTCAAGACTAGACTCTCCGTCGTTAAGATCTAGGACCTTGGTATTTAACTCTGGCCCACGAAGACAGTACCACTCCATTTTGTCATTGCAAGCCCCCAGTCAGGGATGTACGATGTATGTGCATGCTTGTTGGCTCTCACCACACACACCCTCTTGGCACTAAATGACAACCGAACGAATACCAGGGTCACCACGCCTCACCTTTGAGTAACGTGTCATAAGAATTAAAAGTACAAAAATGAAATAATTGAGGTCAACCAACAGCATATTGATCAGACATTTGACCAGCTGACTAATTTGGGTCATGCCTAACACACACAAACACGCACACACACACACACACACACACACAAACACGCACACACACACACACAGGTTGCTAAGTTTGATTGACGGGGGAGGTGTTACCTGTATCCTCATCGAAGGCCCTAAGGTGTGACTCTGAAAGCTATGTTTCCTTGCCGGCTTTTCGAGAGAGAGAGAGAGAAAGAGAGAGAGAGAGAGGGGTATAAAGAGAGATATCAAGTGAATGGGTGTACAGTTATGTGTGTCTATGTGGGTGTGTGTGTGTATATGTGGGTGTGTGTCTATGTGTGTATGTGTGTCTAAGTGTGTATGTGTGTCTATGTGGGTGTGTGTGTGTATAGGTGGGTGTGTGTCAATGTGTGTATGTGTGTCTATGTGGGTGTGTGTGTGTATATGTGGGTGTGTGTCTATGTGTGTATGTGTGTCTAAGTGTGTGTGTCTATGTGTGTCTATGTGTGTCTGTAGGTGGGTGTGTGTGTGTGGGTGTGGTACCTTAGGTGGGGGCTCAGTTGACTTCAGGTTGTATTGTGTAACACTTTGAGCACGTTCTCTCTTTCTTTGTCCTTCCTGATCTTTTTCCATCCTATGGATATCACTACACACGCACGCACACACACACACGCACACACATGCACACGCACACACAGACAAGCATATGAACACACAAACACACAGAAACATTGGTCTGACTGTCGGTTACCTTGTGATGTGATTTTGGGGGTGACTGGTTAAACCTGTGCTAATTTAGTATTTCTCCCCAGGGTTTTAGTGAAGACTGTGTGTTGCTGGCATCAGGCAATGTCATGTTACTGACTATGAAAAGAGGAAGCAGCTCAGAGATGGAGGGAGAAGAAGCCCAGGATTCACCTCCTTGATCCCATCCCCCCAAAACCGGCACCGTGCGCACAGCCAGGTTCTCCGCTCCTGCTACCCATCTTACTTCAGCCCCCTCCAGGGTTCCCTGTGTCTCTACCCACTCCAGGACAACGTGCGGAGGTGCATAAATAAACGCTTTTGAAAAGTCAGTTTGCTGATTCAGTGTCTGCCCTATTGATCAGGCGTGTGTGTGTGTGTGTGTTGTGTGTGTGTACCTTAGCTTGCAGACCAGCTGTGTGAAGGTGGGCCTTGTGTGTGGATCGTAGCTCCAGGTGTGTGTGAGGAGATTGTAGAGTGTGGGCGGGCAGAGGGAGGGCTTGGGCAGGCGGACACCGCTCTCCAGGTGGTTGATCACCTGTCCGTTTTCCAGCCAGAAGAACGGCTGTTGGCCTAGAGACATCACCTCCCACACACACACACCTGAAAAACACACACCATATTAATACACAAACATATTCAGACACACACACACATGAAAAACACATACCATATTACTACACAAACATATTCAGACACACGCGCACCTGAAAAACACACACCATATTACTACACAAACATATTCAGACACACACACACACACCTGAAAAACACACACCATATTACTACACAAACATATTCAGTCTTTAAATTTATCTTTTCCATGGGGGTCACATTGATCTTTCTGTAACATTGACCTTTCTACCCCCCTGCATTTAACTACCATAAACCCAAACCCTCCCCCACACAGTACTGGCTGACCCTAAACCTGCCCTTTATTCACAGAATATTTTGTTATTCTACATCCACCTGGAATATTTAATTATTCCTGCCCACCCTGCAGACAGAACCCGGGGGAACGCAGTTCTGAGTCAACCATCACATTTCTGACACACACACACAGGTGCAAAACCCACACACACCAGGGACCTCAGACAGCTGTGACTCACCAAACATCCAGACATCGCTGGCCGTGGTGAAGCGCCTGAAGTTAATGGATTCCGGGGCCATCCATTTGATAGGTAACCTGCTCACTGAGGCTTTAGGGAAAACGCTCAATAAGCCTTGGATCACATATTTGTAAATGTGTGTTTGTCTTTTCACGTGTGTTTGTGTTTGTTTATATGTACTGCACGGTTGTACCTTTATAATATTCTTCTTCCTCTATGTATCGTGACAGCCCAAAGTCTCCCAGTTTGACGCATTCCTGAGATGCCACCAACACGTTCCTCACAGCTATATCTCTAACCGGAGGGATATATGTATATTGACCAATCACAGTAAAGATAAGTATCAACATTAACCAATCACAAAAGAGATTAGAATGCTACTTCATTCATGGTTTGAACATTCCCAACTCTAATTGAATTGTTGCCGTGGTCACTAACATTCTATAGACTTTGCATTCATACTGATCCTGAATCAGAAGTTAAACAGAGGAGGATTACAGTTTCATCTAAATTACACTAGAAGGACTTGGAAATACATCAGTATTGCTTAAGTAGGCTAAATGTTAGTAGAAAACAATGTTGTCATCTTCTTCATATTATCAAATGTCTATTGACAGGTGGCAATGTTGTCATTATCAAGCAAAGTCAGTTAAGAATATTTTACGTTAATTAAGTCCAACGTTAGCTACCTAAAATTCAATGGACTCACCTCAATATTAACAAGCGAGTTAAGATTATACTGCATCCATTTGGAGACATCAAAAGGATAAAAATGGGTTTAGCTACTAATTATTTGCCTTCTCTAATGCCTCAGTATTGCATCCTTTTCTTACTGCGTAGAAGTTGTGTGCCATGTCCCAAGAATTTCATTGTTCAGAATGATGCTTTGTTATTTGGTGCATTTGTTAAATAAAATACTTTGACTTTGAGCTCCATTGTGGAAGTATTGAGTAGAATGCGCAGTCGGACAGACAACCGTCCCAAAATGAATGCTGAAAACAGCATTGTAACGACATGTGCAAACTATGGATACTAATTCATCTAAACATCTGTATACAGTGTGTGTGTGTGTGCGCGAGTGTGTGTAGGACAGTTCATGTCCTGCTTTGAATTCCATGCAGTCTAGCCTATTTTGCGTGACCATTCAAGATCAACAGTATATTTATCATCCATCTACTGCAACTTCCTCAATGAGCCTGACACTTCATGTGATAATTTCCTTACTATGGCTCAACAGTCATATTAGTGTGTAACTTCAACCTTGGATCCTTTCTTAACACCTTTCATTACACCGTCTTCCTTTGACCTCACTGTTTCCTTCCCTTGTGATTTGGCCTTGTCTTTAGACTCCTCCCACTTCCAATCCCTCCATAACACTTGAACATGCTGCCTCTGATGAACAGTGCCACTAAGATACAGTGGCTTGCCTACAGAGCAGCAAAGGGAACTCCCCCTCCCTACCACCAGGCAACAATGTATCTGATACTGTTACTGATGCCATTTCTGATACCATTATTGATACCATTACTGATACCGCTACTGTTACTGATACTGTTACTGATGCCGCTACTGTTACTGATACTGTTACTGATGCCGCTGCTGTTACTGATACCGTTACTGATACTGTTACAGATACCGTTACTGCTGCTGTTACTTACCTGTGCACCATATTGAGCCCCTCCAGGTATGCCAGGGCCTTACAGATCTGTAGGCTATACAGGATGAGAGTCACACTGTTCAGATACCTCTGATTCTCCACAAGGTAGGTCCCCAACTACACACATATACAAACACACACACACATACATTTTTAACCTGTTGCCATTAGAAGGCGAGCACAAACAACATTATAAAGAGTACGCATCTTTGCATACATTGTATATACTCATTTTACACATTTTGTATAAATTTAATTGACATTCATAACAAACAGTTAATATTACAACATTCAACATTTCTTTTGCCTTTTTTGTGTAATGTTAAAATTGATTGTTCATATCACTTATTTTACATTGATTATTATTTATTTGCTCTTATTTTCCACTGGCTTTGGCAATGTAAACGTAAAAGTGTAAAAGTTATTTTCATGCCAATAACCAAGCCCCTTTGACTTGAATTAAGATGTAAAAAAAGAGAGGGACAGAGGGGGACAGGTTCTCTCTTTTCATGGTGCCCTACTCCTTCATGTAATGTATTCTGGGCCAGCATGGGCTGCAATCTGAGGCAAACTAGTGACCTCATAACTCTTTCCCCTGTAACCTCTGACCCCATTGACTAAGACACCTCTCTGTGACCCCTCACCTCTCCGTGCGTGTACAGTTCCATAACAATCCACACCGGGTCCACCTCGATGACCCCAATCAGACGCACAATGTGAGGATGATTTAGAGTCTTCATTAACACTGAAACACAGACAGAGAGACAAACCGAATGTGAAGCCCGAGAGAGGAGTGAGAAAGAGAGGGAGAGAGAGGAGTGAGACAGAGAGGGTGGGAGAGGGGTGAGACAGAGAGGGTGGGAGAGGAGTGAGACAGAGAGGGTGAGAGAGGAGTGAGACAGAGAGGGTGATAGAGGAGCGAGACAGAAAGGGTGGGGGAGGAGTAGTGAGACAGAGAGGGTGAGAGAGGAGCGAGACAGAGAGGGTGATAGAGGGGCGAGACAGAGGGTGATAGAGGAGCGAGACAGAAAGGGTGGGGGAGGAATGAGACAGAGAGGGTGAGAGAAAGTGGCAGGAGCAAGAGAGAGAGAGGGACAGAAAAACAGACAGACAGAGAGGGAGAGCGTTGTGACTTCTGAGACACACAACAAACAAACCTTGATTGAAAAGATCTGAATATCTGAAATACTTGGGGATTTTGCCCATGAGGCCAAATAAGAGAGAACTCTCAAATATCACAACTGAACACAATGACATCACACTGCACTGCAGCGGGAACTGGAGGTACCCCAGAAAGGATTGCAACCCGAGGAGGTGGACTCTGGGACACAGCAGGTTGTGTCAGTGTTGGACTGCTGTGGGGAAACGCCCTTAGCCGACAGGTGAAACCCCACAAACTCAATGGCACCATTCTCCATTGAGTGTGAGGTTGTGTCCTGCCAGTGCTCACAATCGATTCATGAATGGCGGTGCTATCAAATTAGACGGCCACCTCCTGAGATGCCCAGAAGGAAAAACACTACAGCCCTTTGGAAGCAGCTCAGGGGTGAAAGCTGCGAGGTAGCAGACGCTGGGGTGAAGTGGCACCAGGTCACAATTTTGACAGGCGGCTGAAGAGACCAAACAATGTATTTTTCTTTGGGTTGTCATTCTGGCATCGGGCAGCGGAAGGGCGCCCCGTCGGCGGTTGGGGAAACACTGTGCCCTTGCTCTGAACAACCCATGCAATCTCTGGGCTGGAGCGCCCGTCTGCAGGGTCTGAGCGTGGCAGCATGTGTTGGTGAGAGTGAGTGGCTAGAGAGACGTGGCTAATATTGTGGCGCAGTCAACCGCGGACTCCTCTCGGCTAGCCAGCTGGAGCGATTTTGCCGGAAACAGAACATCGGGCTCGAGCAACAATCATTCCCATACTTTGTCATTGTCAGTGTGCTCAATGAGTTGCTCGCGTATTATTTCGTCTTGCAAGCCCCCCAAATTTGCATGAGCCAGCTAAGCCCTGTGGGTTTGCCGCGGATTGATTTGCTCACTGACACAGCAGTTGGTGGTCGCCGTCGGAAACAGATACAGGCGAGGAAATGCACTTTGGGATTTAGAGAAATGTGTCTCCAAGAGAACTACCGCATCTGAGTGCTTTTCGGCTCAGCTGAGTCTCCCAAACATGCTCTGACCCTCCAAGGCAGCGAAGCAACAGTTTTTTTTTAGCCTAGCATCAATCAGATACTGCAAGCCCAGCAATGGACTCAGTTAAATGACTGAATCCATCAAGCCGAATGAACTGAACCGGTGGGTCACCAGATGGAGAGGGTGTTAGGACCACCTGGGTAGGTATGTCTTTAACCTTTATCTTTGTCTACCTTAACAGATAAAATATTTAAAAGAACTGCAGTACAGCAGCAGAACTTACCAGCTTCACTCATGAATTTGTCCTTCACGTCATCAGTACAGTCCTTGCATGTCTTCACTGCAACACGCACGCGTTCCCCTGTCTGCACTCACACACAAGCACACGCACACACAAACCCAGGAGAGTAGTTCCCTTTAGAAACGGTCAAGAAGTGCATCCCTAGGTAGAGTCATGCATTCACAGGGTTAGGGATGGGCGCCAGCAGCAATATGTTTCCCCCACACACATATCTAATATAAAATCTCTCATTTATCGAGACAGGTATCATTGTGAACTTTTGGGGCAGATTATTGGAGTGGACACCAATCTGCATCAAGCAAAATTTGAATATTTGAAATATATAGTCAAGCCGCCCTTGACTCCCATATGGACATCAAAACAAGCTTCTTCTGTTCTGAATTACATCAACATTTGCATCAACGTCACCACCCATAAATTAATAAGGTTTAGAAGCCGTGGATGAACAGAGAGGTCAGAGAATTGCTAAAGGCACGCAACGCTGCTTTCAGATCCAGCGATGCAGAGGTCTACAGCTCATCCAGGACCAATCTGAAAAGGGACAAACTGTGGATTGAGGGGCACTTCTGCAACAACTCTGAACCCCGACGCACGTGGCAGAACATCCAAGCTATCACTGACTACCAGCCAAAGAACCGTATCCCCACAGCCAGCAATCTCTCCTTCACCGAGTTAAACAGGCTCTTCTTTGACAGGGACAACAAAGAGGCAGACAATAAAGCTGAATTCCCCCCAGACGACCCCCCCCCCCTCAGACTATCCACTGCAGGGTGAATGCACGCAAGGCTGCTGGTCCTGATGGCGTCCCCAGGGGTGTGTTCAGAGCATGTGCTGGGCAGCTGGCAAAGGTCTTCACTGACATTTTCAACATGACACTGGCCCAGGCGGTGGTCCCAACGTGATTCAACAACGCTACCATTGTGCACCCCCACGATCATGAAGTGCTTCTACCTTACATCCTGCCTCCCCCCAACACTGGATCCCTACTGGTTTGCCCACTGGTCGAACGGGTATACAGAGGACGCCATCTCCATTGTTTTACACTCTGCCCTGACCCACCTGAAAAAAAACACCTATGTGTGAATGTCATTCATAGAACTAGAGCTCAGCATTCAACATGGTCATCCCCTTTAGGCTGGTCAACAAACTCAATGACCAGGGGATCAACTCCTCTCTCTGCAACTGGACTTTGGACTTCCTAACCAAAAGACCTCAGTCTGTCAGTTTAGACAACTTCACCTCCTCCACCCTGATCCAGAATACTGGTGTTCCACAAGGCTGTGTGCTGAGCCCCCTCCTGTACTCCCTCTTCACCCATGACTTCCTTCCTGTACACAGTTCCAAC
This sequence comes from Esox lucius, assembly GCF_011004845.1. NCBI lineage: Eukaryota > Metazoa > Chordata > Actinopteri > Esociformes > Esocidae > Esox > Esox lucius. The sequence continues at coordinate 5,169,512 of NC_047583.1, forward strand.
CCCATTGTCAAGTTCACAGACGACACCACGGTGGTAGGCCTGATCAGTGACATTGACAAGCCAGCCTACAGGGTGGAGGTCAAGTGCCTGGCGGCATGGTGCGCTGAAAACAACCTGGGCCTCAATGCAAAGAAGAACAAGGAACTAATTGTGGATTACAAAAGTCAAAAGGCTGCTGTCATGCCCCAGTTCTCATCGATGGCACTGAGGTGGAGTGTGTCCAGCTTCAAATTCTTGGGTGTCCACACCTCCAAGGACCTTTTTCAGTTGTTACATGTACATGTCTACCTCAGAAACCTCATCGCTGCTATCCCTACATTTCATTTGCACATACTACCTTATACCTCCAACTTGCTCGATTGCACAGTCAGAATTGCCATTTGTACTTGCATTTGCCTCATCCCACAACTATTCATTTTCCACTTGTACATACATATACTTAATAATTATACATTTTCTGCCCTCCCCTATTTGCCTTCATTGCTGATTTACAATTGCCATGTGCACTGTATTTGCCTTCAGTGCACATCTATAAATTCCACTTGTAAAATACACTATAATTAATACTTCCTTCCCTCTTCTATTTGCACTTCTGATTAGATGCTAACTGAATTTCATTGTACTGTACTCCTACTGTTCAATGACAATTAAGTTGGATCAAATCTAATATACGATTTCAGCATAGCAGCCTTCACCTTCACCCCATAGCTGGCTTGGTCAGTCTTGGTCAGTCCCTGCATGGGAGATCCGGCGCTGCCATTGCAGGGCCAGCAGGGGACACCATTCAATCTGGCATAAAGATAAAAGCTGACTGTCCCAGGGTGGAGGAGACACTGAACAGCAAAATATGCTGTATTTCAGATGGGACATAAAACGACGACCTGATAGCACATATTGTAGTAGTTGCCACGTTAATCCCAATGTCTGGTCTACCTTTCTATTGTGGCACTTTGTCGTGGTGCCCTTATCATCTACAGCTTCCAATTGGCATAATCACCCATTTTCCTGCTAGAAACAGTGAAGTATATACAGTGGATCGAAAAAGTCTACACACCCCTGTAAAAATGCCAGGTTTTTGTAAAAGAATGTGACAAAGATAAATCATGTCAGGACTTTTTCCACATTTAATGTGACCTGTAATGTGATCAATTCAATTGGAAAACAAACTGAAATCTTCTAGGGGGAAAGATGGAAAATAAAAACCTTACAATAACCTGGTTGCGTAAGTGTGCACACCCTTAAATACTTTGTATGTAAATACAAAAAGTCATCAATAATGTTTGCAAGTACTGTGGACAAAAGCATCTGCAAAAATACTACAAATGAAAATATATCACAGAATTTATTTGATCTTAGAGATGGGAATGAATGTGACAGACATTAGTTAAGGAGTTTCAAAGACAGAGGAAAAATAATCTAAACTCGGTTGTTCCCATTTCCTGACATTTAATGCTAGTAAAAATTCCTTATCTTAGATCAGTTAAAATCACTACATTAATTTAAGAATGTGAAATGTCAGAATATTAGAGAGAATTATTCATTTTAAGCTTTTATTTCTTTGATCACATTCCCGGTGGGTCAGAAGTTCACATACACTCAATTAGTATTTGGTAGCATTGCCTTTAATATGGGTCAAATGTTTCAGGTATGCTTCCACAAGCTTCCAACAATAAGTTCCTCCTGACAGAACTGGTGTAACTGAATCAGGTTTCTAGGCCTCCTTGCTCGCACACGTTTTCAGTTATGCACACACATTTTCTATAGGATTGAGGCCACTTCAGTACCTTCACTTTGTTGTTCTTAAGCCATTTTGCCACAACTCTGGAAGTATGCTTGGGGTCATTTTCCATTTAGAAGACCCATTCTGTGCCAAGCTTTAACTTCCTGACTGTATTGATGTCTTGAGATGTTGCTTCAATATATCCACATAAGTTTCCTTCCTCATTTGAGGAGCACCAGTCCCTCCTAGCGCAAAGCACCCCCACAACATGATGCTGCTACCCCCATGCTTCACGTTTGGGATGGTGTTCTTCAGGTATTAAGCCTCTTCTTTACTTTCAAACATAACAATGGTCATTATGGCCAAACAGTTAGATTATTCATCAGACCAGAGGACATTTCTCCCAAAAGTAAATCCCCGTGTGCTGTTGCAAACCGTAGTCTGTCTTTTTTATGGCAGTTTTAGAGCAGTGGCTTCTCCCATGCTGGGAGGCCTTTCAGGTTATGTCGGTATAGGACTCTTTTGGAAATAGATACTTTTTTATCTGTTTCCTCCAGCATCTTCACAAGATCCTTTGCAGTTGCTCTGGGATTGATTTACACTTTTTGCACCAAAGTACATTCATCTCTAGAAGAGAGAACGTGTCTCCTTCCTGAGCGGGATAGTACCTTCAGGTGTTTGTAAGTTAATCCCAAGGATGAATCAGACTTGTAGAGGTCTACACATTTTTCTGAGGTCTTGGCTGATTTATTTTGATTTTCCCATGATGTCAAGCAAAGAGGCACTGTGTTTGAAGGTAAGCCTTGAAATACATCCACAGATACACCTCCAATTTACTCAAATTAGGTCAATTAACAGAAGCTTCTAAAGCCATTACATCACTTTCTGGAATGCTCCAAGCTGTTTAATGACATAGTCAACTTAGTGAATTTCAAGTTCTGCCCCCCTGGAATTGTGATATAGTGAATTGTAAGTGAATTTTTTGTTCTGGAAACAATGTTTGTGGGAAAAGTTACTTGGGTCATGCACAAAGTAGATGTCCTAACCGTCAAAGTAGATGTCCTAACAAACTATAGTTTGTTAACATGAAATCTGTGGAGTGGTTGAAACCTAAGTGTGTGAAAATGTCTGACTTCTTCTTGGTCAGAGAAGGAGGAAAGTGATGTCGGAGACTTGCCGGGCTTTTGTAGACCCCGTCATGCACCTCTCCGAAGAAGCCCTCACCCAAGATACGCCCAAGGACAATGTCATTTCTGTCAAGACTGTAGTCCCTCCCTAAGTAACACACAAACACCCAGAGATAAGCACACACATATTTACACACACACACCCACACACATTTCCAGGTGTAAACAAACGGGCCAAAATCAAATGTGGTCCTAAAGAAAATAACCTTTGGATATCACTCACCAGAGTCTGACTTCTCTTCAGGGATTTCAGCGTAGATATCTGAACCTGCAGAATGCATTTTTACAAACTGAGGGTTTGGTTCAGACTAGCATCAGATTATCTCTTTGAAACAGAGAGTAAAGGGTTAATGCTGCCAGAAACACTCACCGATATCTTTCCTTTCTTTACTCTTCCCGGGGACATCTTTACTGTCACTGTTACAGATTGATTGACTCAGTGATTAATTGATGACATTGATTGAATAGACAGTTGAATGCATTAGGCTGTTCCAGCCAGAGATAACATCAGATACAGGCAAAAATGTTAAATGTGTAAGATAAAAACACAATACAGGCTGAAGAGATGATTCCTTTTACATGCACACAAAACAAACAATAAAGGTCACATATTTTCAACCACTGACACAGCTACAGTAAAGCTAGAGCAACGAATGGAACATTGAGGTGTTAAAGCACCGTTTCTCTAAACCACACACAGCCTACCACATGCAAACATACTACCCTACACTGACACTTCGCCAACCAGAATCAGTGGTAACCGACTGTTTCCAGACAGAATCAGCAGTTTCAATAGACGATATAGGACTGTGTAAAAGCATTTTGGTACTGTGGATATTCAACTCCATAAAACTCCATATTGGTTAAAAACGTGTATGTTTAGTTTTAGTTCATATTATCAGGCAGGGGAATTTGTATTAGAAACATTGAGTATGTTTGTTAGCCTGTACGTGGCTGAAACATGGGGTTGATTTGTTTGGCTCTGGATTGCTGAAACATGGGGTTGGTTTGTTAGGGTCTACAGCTCTGGAAAACATTAAGAGACCACTGCACCTTATTCTTTCCTTTGCAAAAATGTTGAAAAGGAAGGTTTTGAGTGAGGAACAGAAGGGTTAAAGTTAAGAGACCACTGCAAATTGAATGCTTCTGTTCCTCCTTTTCGCAGAATTTTTTTTTTCAAGAGCTGTATATGGCCGAAACATAGGGTTGGTTTGTTATACTCTAGATGGCTGAAACATGTGTTTGGTTTATTATGTTCTAGATGGCTGAAACATGTGGTTGGTTTGTTAGGCTCTAGATGGCTGAAACCAGGGATTGGATTGTTTGGCTTTAGATGGCTAAAACATGGGTTTGGTTCTTTAGGCTCTTGATGGCTGAAACATGGGTTTGGTTTTGTTAGGCTCTAGATGGCTTAAAATGGGGGTACCAACAGCACCATGTGACTGTTGTTAGATAATTGTGTTTTTAGACTGTTGTTAGACAATTGTGTCAAATTGTTGTTTGTTTTATTAAACAATGCCCAATACATACTACAAAGGAAAATGTTGAATTATTCAAGATGAATGGATATCAATTACAAAAAACTTTTGGAAAAGCCAATGTGCAGCACAGAGACTAATGCAGCATTATGTACTGCCACAGCTCTTAATCCAGGTACTGCTAGAGAAATTAGCACTGTGCATGCTAGATAATGCCTTCTACCATGGGTGAAAGACAAAAATTAAATGAAGGCTAATAATTTAAGTAGACAGGAACTTATATTTTGTTTACTAAGACAAATATTATAATTAATGAAACACATAACAGTGCACAAGTATTAGAGCTTAAAATAGCTATAATGGGAGTGATTTTAAGTATTATCATGGCAATACTTTGAATTGAGTTACTCAATGTATTTATGTTAACAGGTTTCCACCAAAAAATTGTGCCAGCTCTACAGTGTACACTCTCATATTCGTTAGGCTAAATATCTCAATGTGCAATCACAACAGTAAGATGTGTGACCCGTTGTGAAAATGCCAGTACAGTGCTGTACATAGGTTTACAAATATAATTCAAAATGCCTTTTAAAATGTTTGTGGGTATTGTTTCATGTGTGTTTTTATTCATTCTCGATTTTATTTTAAGGCACTAACACACTGTTTTTTATCATTGTATTGCACACTTGCAATAAACAAATGTTTCCCATGCATATAAAGTGCCTCACATTCAAATGAAAAAGACAATTTTAAAGATGTATGGAAAAGTAGAAAGAGAAAAGAGAGAGAAAAATAGTTATAAAAAGAACTGACGAGTGGCCTTACGTAGGAATGGGAGGTAGAGTGTTCCTGTTGTCTCTGTCTGTGGGTAAAATCATTTCACAGTTTTACAGTTAAAAACCATAAGCTAGACAGTCAGAAATGCTAGGCTAAACTTAAGGCCTAATGATAACAATGTTAAGCTAACACTTAATGCCTAATCATAACAGTGCTAGGCTAACACTTAATGCCTAATCATAACAATGCTAGGCTAACACTTAATGCCTAATCATAACAATGCTAGGCTAACACTTAAGGCCTAATGTGCCAGCATGTGCGTGGCAGCATGTGTGTGTGTGTGTTACCTCTGTTAGCGTTGATGATGAGGGAGGTCTCGCTGGTGGTCTCCAGTCGACAGTAGCCGTCTATGAGGTCGGCCATGTTCTCGGCTGTGGCCAAACAATCCATGGTCACCGACAGAGGCTGGGGATGGACACTGGTTATTGTGTGTCTGCGTGTGTGTGTATCAGAGAGTCTATGTTTGTCCAGTGAGGCTCGACTGGTGGAGCATTTCTGTAGGTTCCAATTCCCGCGGGCGACCAGTTTATAAGAACCACAAATGAAACACCTGATAAATTAATTACACTCTGGGTGAGAGCTACTGCTGAACTACTAATATATATATATATATATATTACAAGAAATGTTTTGTGGTTACCTGCTTGGCTCCCTTTATGTCAACAATGAGCAGCACATGGCCATCGTTCTGTTGAGACAACCTGATACCGCATACCTGAGAGAAACTGGCCAGACAGACAGGCTTCACACACACACACACACACACACACACACACACCGGTACATTAACATACATACACCTTAGAACCTTTGTGTTTGTTTGATTTATAAACTAGCTGAGGTTGCGGTGTTGTCAGGGGTAATGAGACATCCTGGTGTCCACCCACTACTCACCACAGATGTTTTATCTGTCCGCTGGCAGATTCCCTCAGGCCCAATGACCAGGTCTACTGCCAGACTCCAGCCTTGCTGCACGCACACGCACACATGCACACACACCCACGGGCATGTGCGCGCACACACACGGGAAGAAAGATAAACAAAGAGAGAGCCATAACAAATGATGAGAGAGTTTTTGGTGGTGAATTATTGGAATGTCTGTTTGCAATAAGGTGAATGTCCTTGATTTGCTCAGACAGAGCTTGGATCTAAATCTGTGTGGGAGTACTTGAATATTGCTGTCTATTGATGCCACCCTAGTAACATGAGCAGAGAACAGTTTTGTAACTGCCAAAAGTAAATGCAACTGGCAAAATTTGGAGGAATAAATTGCTTCCACCAAATATTAAAGGGGTCATCTGTAAGAGTTTTACCGTGCTACTAGCTTAAATATCCGGTAGACATCTGTAGTGAAGTATTTTTTTCCCATAATAGTTCAGAGTGCCTGAGGTATTTACCATTTAACCTTTCTTTCTGGTCTGACTATCAGTTTGCATTGGCATGTGAATCTCCCAATACTCACTTTTCGACAATCACATTACTTCCCATCCCCACCCTAAATCCCCTTGGACTAGCTAATGCTATTCCCGATCTTGTTCGGTAACAGAAAAGGAGGCAAGTTGTGTTATTCATTTAAAATCCTTCTGGTAAAAGCTCAAGGGCAGGATTCTACACAGTGCCTCTAACTAGTGGGTGGTGATCTGACACAACAAGAAGTGAAGAACCTGAAGTGGGCAGTAGATTTCTTAAAAAGTATGTCTGGTGTGCGTATGTGTGTGTGTGTGAAACTCACCACCAGTTGACAGCTATAGCTCTCCTGTGTGTAGTCATAGCAGTCTGCAAGTGTGGTGAAGAACTTTACGACACACTGCTCTTCTTTTAAACAGGAGTACCTCTGAAATGTCTGCTGGATCATCTTACGCAGTACCTTCGGCTAGGATTTAAAATACAGTATTGGTACATATTGAACTCCAAAAGTGTTTGGACAGTGACATGTTTATATCTGTTCCCGCTCTTCCCGTACATTGGATTTGAATTTATAAATGACCAAAGAGTTAGCATGTGGATTGCCAGCGTATATGACCAAAGAGTTAGCATGTGGATTGCCAGGGTATATGACCAAAGAGTTAGCATGTGGATTGCCAGCGTTTATTGTAAGTGTTTCAGGGTTTGAGGGCATTTTTCATCCATATGGGATGAACCTTTGGAAATAGCAAGTTTTGTACATAGTCCCCCATTTTAGACAAACATAATTGGACAGTTGGCTTTGTGTTGGTTGGCTTCGTCAGTTTTTCTACAGGGGAATATTCAGTGTCTGGTGGTGTTGCATTCAAACTTTTGAACTTGAGTATTAAAACTGACAATTAACAGTATGATTGCAATGGTAAGAAACTGTAGTACATTTCGATTTGGAAATGTTTTTGTATCGTCATGATTGGGGATTACTAGCTTACAACACCCAGCGAATAAAATGGAATGCTCTTTTATTTTGCTGTTCATTTACACATTTTCAACCAGGTAGATCTGTTTTATGAAATGTACCTGGCCTGGAGTTAATGTGGTCTGTATCTCCGTGGGACTCTGTCTTTCACCTTTATGTACAGTGGGTGCTGCTGTTAGTCATATTGAGCTGGTTGGCTACTGCAGTTTTGGTGCCCAAAACACAAGCAAGAGTAGGTTGAGAACAGGTGAACTGTCTGTTCTCCCACTCATCACTCACTGAGTGGTCCTATCTGTGTTCATTTCCCCGCTCTTTAGAAAAACATTCAAAGTTTGCTCCATATTTGATACATCCTACAACTTTTTTTTAATAAACACATTCTGTAATTCTCCTGGCTACCATTTGCTTTAGAAGTAGCTCATTTCATACGCATGTCTTAGGCCTGCAGTATTCAAATCTGTCCCTCGAAGACATTTCCAATCCATTGTTTCATTATTTAGACCGGGGACATCAGGTGGCCCCAATTAATGATGAGGTAAAACAGAGGGCTATGTCCCTGATTAGGGGGCTTGCAAAGGACCAATCAAGTCAAAGTGGGTTTGAGGTCAAATTTGAATTCAAACTTCTTAGGCTATGCCCAAATATAGAATAGAAACCGTTTAAAACGCTTTGCGCTTAAACCAATTCCTGTTTTGCACTTTAAACCTGTAGTCATTGTATCACGTTAAACCCAAAGTGCAGGTATACAGAGCTACAAAGAATGTTTTACTGTCCATGTACACTGAGTTCACTGGATGCACTCAATGTAATTAATGACTTTATTATTCAATAAATCAAGAAAATGGTAAAAGCATACCTTCATGCTGTCAATCAACTCCCTGGGGAAAAACAGATGCAATCCCACATCCTTCCTATACACACACACACACACACACACACACACACATGCACGTTAGGATCTTTCTGGAAAAGCTAATTAATTATATTTCATCAGAGACTGCTACAAGTTACTTACTCTAAAAGTTCAAAGTTGGACTTCTTCTCCAGTCCGTTAGGGTTCATGTCTTTATAGAACCTCCTGTTGGAAGATATACAAACACACACAAACACACAAGAGATAGGAAGACTGAATTTAGGGTTGCATGCATGTGTGTGTGTGTGTGTGTGTGTGTGTATATGTATTTCATCACCTGATCTCCAGACAGCCTAACTGCAGGGCCATCCCATCACTCACTTTACTGGCAAAATGATGCATGTAGTCACTTCTCACCTGAAAAGACAAGAGGATCCCAGCAAGACACTTCTTAATCATCACATACTGGAAACACAGGAAACAGACAGGCAGGTGTATGGTTAGTGGGCTCGACAATGAAACGACAGACAGGAAACAGACAGGCAGGTGTATGGTTAGTGGGCTCGACAATGAAACGACAGACAGGAAACAGACAGGCAGGTGTATGGTTAGTGGGCTCGACAATGAAACGACAGACAGGAAGACCGACAGGTGTATGGTTAGTGGGCTCGACAATGAAACGACAGACAGGAAACAGACAGGCAGGTGTATGGTTAGTGGGCTCGACAATGAAACGACAGACAGGAAACAGACAGGTGTATGGTTAGTGGGCTCGACAATGAAACGACAGACAGGAAGACAGACAGGCAGACAGACAGGAAGAGAGACAGGTGTATGGTTAGTGGGCTCGACAATGAAACGACAGACAGGAAGACAGACAGGCAGACAGACAGGAAGAGAAACAGGTGTATGGTTAGTGGGCTCGACAATGAAACGACAGACAGGAAGACAGACAGGTGTATGGTTAGTGGGCTCGACAATGAAACGACAGACAGGAAGACAGACAGGAAGAGAGACAGGCCGACAGTAAGACACTGACCTGCTGGTAGAAGTACAGCAGTGTGGTTCTGTCCTCTTTAAACTTGTCAATGAAGTCTGCAGGAATGTACCTGATACGCAGGTCATATCTAAACACACAGGAGCTAAGGTTAAGGACTAGAGGTCAAGGGTCACATGCCAGGGGTAAAAGGTCAGGATGGAACATTCAGGTAACTTTCCCAACATTCCCTGGAAATTCCCACCGGGAGATACCAAGAATGGGGAAAGGATAGAAATCCTCCAACTGAAGTTCTGGAAAGCTGGGGGAGTCAGTTAGCAGAGGTGTAACACGGGCCGGCGGTCAGGGGTTACCTCCACTCCGCCTCCAGGTGCTGCTGCTCATAGCGTAGCTGCAGTTCTGCCACGGTGAGGTCGAGGTGCAGCCAATGGATCTCAGGTGACTTCAGGTGTTTCAGGAGAAGGCCATAGCAGAGGGAGTTCTTTATGTCTGGACCAACACAACCACTGGACAACACGGCAGCTATGACACCCTACGAAAGAAGGGTTCAAAATAAAATAAAATAATAAAATAATATTTAAATAATATACACACACACTCACACACACACACAAAATAACACTACACAAAACTTGAAAGAAAAAAGCAGAGCAAGAAAAAGCTCAATTCAGCAACAATGTTTGAAAACACAAGTCTGGAATCTATGTGGGAAATCAATTCTCCGGCAATGACTGCTCTTCTTTATGGGAAAATATGGGACAGATTACAAACTGGCACTGCCAAACAAACACAAATCAAACACAATTACCAGGTCACTTCACTACCCCCCCAAATCCCACCTCTCACCTCCCACTTAAAAACCCAATGTGCCCCAATTTGCAGCCCTAACACCAGGATTGAGAAGCACTACTTTGTAGTCACAAGGCGGTATAACGTTACATACCCGTATTGTCATCCCCTCATGACAGCGGACCAGTTTGAAGTTTTTCCCCAGGTTCGCACTGTTGCTGGTGAAACACACTTTGATGATCTTCATCAAACCGCCTTCCCCAGCAACCGTCGCCTGGGAAGCGTCCTCTGGCTTTAACTTGCCGCAGGGTGCCACCCCCCTCCAGGACAATGTTCTGCTGTCGTCTGACATCACAGAACACCCTGTCACCACAACACACACCTCATCATTCACACACACGCACTCACGTGTGCCTGCACACACACACACACACACACACACACAGTATCCTCACTTCACACCTGGAGAAGGGAAGAGAGGGAAGAGAACGGTGAGGGAGGAGAAAAACCGCGGTGGCACGAGATCATCCCATTGGATGGGGAGTGACATTACTAGCATCATCCCTGGAGCCTGCCCAGCCTATCCCGGGACTATCTCAGCTTCTTCTGTACGGAGAGTAGCTCAGCACGCAGCCACATGTGGGGATGTAGCAACACTTCCTGCGTGCTTGAGCACACGAGAGGTGAGCAATCCTGAGGCACTCCTTAGCAAAACAAACCACATCCTTGTCAGGGAGCAGCAGAATCCAGCCAGGTACTCAGCACCTGAACAGAAAGACACCGCCCAATTCATCTAGTTGGGCTAATCTCACCTTGGGTTTTATGTTCTTTGACATCACATTTTGCGTGCTTTTTTGTATTGGACCAACCGGAGAAAAAAAAAAACCTCTGGAGAATAGAAATGAGGAAACAGAAGCGGAGGGGAAGAGGAAGTGACAGACAAGAAAAAACGAAGAAACCCTGTCATCTCCCCGTCATTATCACACTATCAACAAAAGGAGAGAAGAGAGGTGAACAGACGACAAGAAAGAGGGTAGAGGAGAAGAAGTGAGAAGAGAAGACAGCATTACCTCCAATAAGTTGAATTTAACGAGTAGTTTTGTCAAATATCTTGTCCCTTGTGGAGCAGTGACCACAGCATAATTTTCGAACAGCTGCCCAATAGTATAATCAGGGTATTCTTTCCTCTGTGTGATCCACAACACAGGAAGTTGCCCTACATTGCATTCAACATCAGCACATTTCAAAACACCTGTCAGTGAGTGAGAGTGTGTGTGTGGTATTGAGTGAACCAGGAAATAACACCCCTTGAGTAAGGTGACCTTAGCATCACTGGGTTGAGTTTTTGTGCACTCAAAAAAGAAATGGTTCTGGGGGTTGGGTCCTTTACTCTGAAGCTGTCTGGGTACCCCGGTTAGATCTTCCTATAACTCCTTTCGAGGTATATTTTTAAGCTGAGTAGGTTGTTTTCTTGAGTAACAAGTATAAACAGCTATATAAAATACATTTTTGACATTTACTTGAAGAACGTATGGGGTTCGCCTACATTTGAATGTTAAGGATACTCCAAGAACCTTTTCTTTTTTGAGTGTAGACATATTAACATAAATTCACTAATACGTCATATCGGAAAAGCCCGTCTGCTGAATAACTTATTAATCGCCTAATAGCTATATATCACATTAAACCTGCACAATAATAACCCATAGCCATCAGACAAACATGAAATGTGACATTTGAACACCCACTACCTACACTTTTTTTATGTATCTTAATATTCACACACTACACGCAACATTTTAACAATATCTAGAACGTAATGTGACGATGCGCAATTTCATGAATTCGTTTACCAACCTGCCCAGAGCCCGGCGCGCAGTAGCTTAAAGTTCTGCTATGCACCCGACCCGTTATTCTAGCGGAGAGAGAACGTGGAGAGGACTCAGACACTGATTAAACACCAGACCTTCCTGGGTTGTAGTGTTGATATGTGTAACAAGACTAGAGCCGGTAGTTCGCTGATGAGGCCACACCCAGGCTGTTTTTTTTTTTTACTTCCTGGTCTTACAAATAAGACAAGAGTAAGCGTGCTTTGTATCAGTTGTGTAGACTATCGTCCTTTTTATTTTGGGTAAACTAAGGCGGGAGGGGGGCGGTGCGGCGCGGCATACACTATAAGTGGGCTGAAATGGTCTAACAGAATAATTCGCAATAAAGCCTACCACTTTCTTACGTTTAAAACAGCGCAGGTCAGTGACACAGAACGGACATAACTGTGTTTAGATTCATTCTAAGCGACTATTTACGACTTACAAATTAGTTCACATTAGACAAACACACGAGGGCGCTAATTACCCAGGAACAACACTTGAGCTCGTATCTGCACAGGTCTGCCGCTCGCACCACATCTGTATACACCCTTAGGACGTGGATTGATGGACCTCGACTGAAACTCGGCCGAATAAGTTTCGCTACGGTACCTGACCTAAACACAAGTAGAACTCGAGGTAAATTACGTATTTCTGCATTCCATTTGACTAAAACCTAATTCTCAACTAACTATAATAACATAATACCAATATACAGTGGTACTACTGTGATACTTTCATGTACACCATGTTACTGCTACTTCCACTTACACCGTGGTATAATTTGAACGATGTTAATGCACCTTCGTTTTAGCCTCATACAATGTCAGTAGAGCCATGCACCTAAAAAATATCATAGCTTAAAAAAAATTACCATTATATTGCCATGGTTCTGTGGACAGAAGTGTCTGCAAAATGACTTATGCAAAAAAAAGTGTATGTATGTATATTTCTATATTTCTATAATATTTCTATAATATTTTTATATTTATATATATATAGAAATAGTTAAATGTCAAGTCCTTATATAAATTTTTTCTTTCAAGAACGTTTTTTGACCTTTTTTGGCCTTTGAACAAAAAAAATGCTTTGAGCAAATAGGGAGCTTGACTGTTTTTACTGCCACCAGAGCATATTTATTTATTTACATAACTGCAACTATGACATGTACCTAACATTATTAATCTCACTGCATCCTTTACAGCATTGTTGTAGATCTGAACTGTGGAAATGTGTCCTAGTGTTTGCTTTGAAGCCTACTGGTTAAGACTGTTGGGTACCAAACGTTGCTGGTTAAAATCTCAATGATTCTAATGTGTTGCATCTTTGGAGAATAGAGAGGTTTTAGCACCAGTTCCATGGTGGCTCCTGTAAAGTCTCCAGAGCGTCAGCTAAATTACTGAAATGGGATGTACTGTCTTCAAAAAAATATTCATTTCCACCCAGTTTTGTTGTCTATAAGGTCACACAATTCACACTGCATGTCAGTGCTAAAACCAAGCCATTTGGTCCAAGGAATTCTCCATAGACCTCAAGATAGAATTGTGTGTAGGCATAGAACAGGGGAAGGTATTGCCCTAGCATTGCAAGTTCCCAGGAGCACAGCGAAATGGCAGACGTTTGGAATCACAAAGACTCTTAATAGAGCTGGTTGTCCAGCCAAACCAAGCAACTGAGCCAGAACAGCCTTGGTCAGGGAGGTGACCAAGAACCCAATGGCCACTCAAAGCTTCAGAGTTCCTCTGCAGATATGGGAGAACCTGCCAGAAGGATAGCAATCTCTGCAGCATTCCATCAATCTGGCCTTTATTGTGGAGTGGCTAGACAAAAGCCACTACTGAGTAAAAGGCACATAACTTGATGTACTCTGAGAGCACGAGAAAAAGGTCTGATTAGACCAACATTGAACTATTAGCCCTGAATGCCAGTCTGAAGAAAACAAGGTGCTACTAATCACATGGCTAAAACCATCACTACGGTGAAGCATGGTGGTGGGAGCATCATGCTATGAGGATGTTTCTCAGCAACAGGAACTGGGAAACTGGTCAGGATTGAGGGAATGGACCAAAATACAGAAAGTTCCTTGAAGCCAACCTGATCCTGAGTGCACAGCACATCAGGCTGGGGCAAAAATCATCTTTCAGCACAACAACAATTCTGTCTGTGAATGTACTCGAGTGGCCCGGCCAAAGTCTGGACATCTGGGTGGAGACCGGAAAATTACATTTCAATGATGCTCATCATCCAATCTAAAAGAGCTTGGTAGGATCCACGTGGATGCATGGGAGAAACTGCCCAAATCTAGGTCCGCAAAGCTGGTATCAGCATACCCAAGAAGATGGAAATTGCTGCTAAAGGCGCATTTACAAAGTACTGAATAAAGAGTCTGAATACTTATGGATTGATATAAAAAAAAAGGCTTTTGGTGGATGAGACTACAGGAGCCAATTACATTCCATATAGAGTATTAAGGGTGTTTCCTGTAGATGGACAGAGAAAGTGAGATGGTTGGTCAGTATAACTCGCAGGGGTGACTGAGATATAAACAAACTGCCATCCTATTTGCATTTTCTCACAAAGGAATGGGTTAAACATGGGTGGTTGCTTCTTTGGCCAGATGGTCCAGGCACATAGGATGTATGCAGGCATACACCAATCAGCCATTATGACCACCTGCCTAATATTGTGTAGGTCCCCCTTTTGCTGCCAAAACAGCCCTGACCCATCGAGGCATGGACTCCACTAGACCTCTGAAGGTGTGCTGTGGTATCTGGCAACAAGATGTTAGCAGCAGATCCTTTAAGTCCTGTAAGTTGCGAGGTGGAGCCTCCAAGGATCGGACCTGTTTGTCCAGCACATCGCATAGATGCTTGATTGGATTGAGATCTGGGGAATTTGCAGGCCAAGTCAACACCTGGAACATGTCGTCGTGTTCCTCAAACCATTCCTGAACCATTTTTGCTTTGTGGCAGGGCGCGTTATCCTGCTGAAAGAGGCCAGTGCCATCAGGGAATACCATTGCCATGAAAGGGTGCTTATGGTCTGCAACAATGCTCAGGTAGATGGCACGTGTCAAAGTAACATCCACATGAATGGCAGGACTCAAGGTTTCCTAGCAGAACATTGCCCAATGCATCACACTGCCTCCGACGGCTTGCCTCCTTCCAATCGTGCATCCTGTTGCCATGTGTTCTTCTGGTAAGCGACACACACGCACCCGGCCATCCACATGATGTAAAAGGAAACACGATACATCAGACCAGGCCACCTTCTTCCATTTCTCCGTGGTCCAGTTCTAATGTTCACATGCCCATTGTAGGCGCTTTCAGCAGTGGACAGGGGTCACCATGGGCACCCTGACTGGTCTGCGGCTATGCAGCCCCATACACAACAAACTGTGATGCGCTGTGTGTTCTGATTCCTTTCTATCAGTACCAGCATTAACTTTTTCAGCAATTTGAGCTACAGTAGCTCATCTGTTGGATCGGACCACACAAGCCTGCCTTCGCTCCCCACGTGCATCAGTGAGCACTGGTCGCCCATGACCCTGTCACTGGTTCACCGCTTTTCCTTCCTTGGACCACTTTTGATAGGTACTGACCACTGCAGACCGGGAACACCCCACAAGGGCTACAGTTTTGGAGATGCTCTGACCCAGTCATCTAGCCATCACAATTTGGCCCTTGTCAAAGTCACTCAGATCTTTACGCTTGCCCATTTTTCCTGCTTCTAACACATCAACTTTGAGGACAGAACATTCACTTGCTGCCTAATATATCCCACCCACTGACAGGTGCCATGATAATGAGATTATCAGTGTTATTCACTTCATTTGTCCGTGGTCTTATTGCTATGGCTGATCGGTGTATCTGCCCCATGTCATCAACACCACTCGCTTTCATACTTGGAATTTCATGACTGAGGTATGATAGTGATTGTACATATTTTTTATACGCAAATAAATAATAAATTACACATTCAGCCAAAAATGTGTTTAAAAACAAAATGGTATTATTGCACAAGTCCTGGAATAGATTTTTAAGTTTAAGTGTAAGCATCAGTTTTAGGCATTAAGGTTAGTGTACATTTAAGGTATTACAGATGGGACTGGATGTTAGTTTTGAGGGTATAAAGTTAGGTTTAAGGTTTAAGAAAGTCTTAAAAATAAAAGTTGTCTCCACACACAATCACAATCTCTGCACTCAAAGTCATCATTGCTCAAAGACAGCTGCTTTTTAGGACATACGTAGAGGTTTTACCTACCTGGATAAACATCTGATGTTGCCCTTCATCTGCTGAGACAATCTTATGTGCCTTTAAAGGCTGCTTTTCCGTTCTCACTTTGTCTTTCACCTGGCCTCTGACATAAGTTCTGCATCAACTGATTTGGGTTTCGTCTTCGTAGCTGTCTGCGTGTTTGTGTGTTTGTACGCATGTGTTTTGTGACTTTGGTAATGTACTTGATTATAGCTGAGGGGTTTTCAACCACATCCTCTACCTGTCGTTGACAGAGCTCGTTACGGCATATGTACACATGCGGACATACACACATGGACACACACACACACACTTATCTGTGAGTCTGTGTCTGAACATTGAGTCAGTGAAAGCATTGCAAGACCAACGCTCAACATATATTCCTGGATCACTGCCTTCTACGCAGGTATGGAAACCACAGCCAAACAATTAGGCATGTACAGTTCATGTGTTGATATGTGAGTTTGACATTTATGGCGGCGAAAGTTTACTAGTATGTTGTGCATCAGTGTGAAAAGAGATCGATACGTTTGTGAAAAGCTAGTATGATGAAACAGAAAATACAGACTGTCCCATTTTGCTGATTTCGTTAATAACGAGCGTATACCAGAAGAATGTAAAGTTTTAAATAATATGTCTTTATCATACTGGCTTCTGCTAATGTGGCAATATGTCAAGTAGTAGTAATAGTTTTAAAGAGTGAATGTTGATAGAGGAAGCAGACTTGTGGATTTGGGCCATCTTTTCATTATACTTCTGTGTTTGTCTCATTGTGGCACCGTTCTATTCACAGTATGAAGCCATTCAATTATTCTTGTGTGTCTTGGTGATTAGTTCTATTTATAGAACAAAGTGTTGAATTTATCGGTGGATGAGTAGGTGATTAGTTCTGTTCTTAGTATGAAGCGTTGAAGTTGTTGGTGTTGGAGTGGTGGATTAGTTCTGTTCTTAGTATGAAGCTTTGAAGTTGTTGGTGTTGGAGTGGTGGATTAGTGCTGTTCTTAGTATGAAGCTTTGAAGTTATCGGTGTATGAATGTTGGATTAGTTCTGTTCTTAATATGAAGCGTTGAAGTTATCTGTGTTTTGGGTGATTAGTTTGCTTAGATATGCTCAGTCATGCTTTGAGTGTGTGTTCGAGTGTTTAGTGTATACAGGAAACGTCTTGCCTTGAGAGAGATGACTGCACTTCCTGACACACATACACACACAAATACACACACACACATGCGCGCACACACACACACACACACACACACACAATTAGACACTCACAAATACACTGTCGATGAATGTCAACACCTGCCTCTCCCTCCTGCTCCCTTCCTTGTTCCATTTCTCCCCCTCTCACTAAGTCTTGCTCTGTGTGTGATCAGCAGATCTTCTGTAGCCAGCTAATATCAGCCCCTCACATTACGCCGGAGGAGCTTTGGTCATCATTGTGAGCTTGTGATGCTGATATTTGGGAGTCTTGGCCATGTTCTCAGGCTCATAGGATTAGACTGCTACATGAATCAGTGTTGAAGCAGCAAGACGGGACTCCCCTGTGCAAGTGGTCACGGCCTCCTGTCTGTCACACACCTGTCCAGGTGTGCCCTTTAAAATCAATGTTAATACGCCTGGCAGGACCTGGATAAATCTTTAGAAATCAATTGGAAAATTTCAAATTTTATTCGAAAAAAGTTCCTGTGTCCTGCCAATAAAACGTGCTTATCGGTTCAGCTTGTCGACCTTTGAATATATACAACGCTATCATGTACTAATCACCTAAACCAGTGGATTCTGGGTTGATAAATTAGCCTTTTTCTGCTATAATTGTAATTGTAGGGAGAGGGTTCCTTAACTTTCGACTACATTAATGGGGAAACAGGGCAATAAATTCAAACTACTGCTGTTGGTGTTTTATTACGCTATTGCATTTTAAAATGTTGCAGTTATCGATTTCCTCTACAGCCTCTTCTCCTCATCCAGGCTCCATTGCTCAGGGCGACAAACCTGGGCAGGTTTAAAGGCAGGACATCTGGCACGGTCCAAGTACTAAGAAAGTTGCTTCATCCACCCTTTCTTAGAACTTGACATGGCCTCCGTCATGCTGTTGAAATGCTGAGCATTTCACCTCTTCAGTAAGCCATGTTGAAAAAGGTTATGTCGCCGGGGCGGGCCAATATGAAACTGGACTCGCTCACTATTCTAAGTTGCTCTGGGAAAGAGAGTGGCTTTACCGTGAACAAGGTAACAAACTATGACAGAGGCACGCTAACACCATGCTTCTCCTGCATGTGATTGAGGAGGCATCATGAGAGCTACACTTGAAGATTTTGAGATGAGCGCAGCACGTTGCTCATCAGAATCAGAAAGAGTTTTATTGCCAAGTAAGTTTCACAACAAACAAGGACTTTGTTCTGGCCATTGGTGCTACCATTAATACTAAAGGAATAAGGGAAATACAAAACAAATAAGAACTGTGCTCGAGCAGAAAAATAGCAGACTGAGAATTAATAAATTATAAAGAAAATAGCTAAAGAAATATATGTAAGATGCGAGATATTGTCCAGCTGAGGGTTGTGTGTATGTGGGTGGGGGTAATAGATTCGTCCAGTTGTGGGTTGTGTGTGTATGTGGTGAGGGGGCTATTGTCATTTTGGATCCAGGGGCAGGTTCATGAGGCCCTCTGCTGTAGGAAAGAAACTGTTCTTGTGGCGAGACGTTTTGGTCCTGATAGACCTCAACCTTCTGCCAGAGGGGAGAGCTCTGAATTGTACATTTCCAGGTTGAGAGGGATCAGCCCCAATCATTTCCACTTGCCTCTGTATCCTGGAGGTGTGTTGGTTGTGTTGAGACGGCAGACTGCAGCCAATCACCCTCTCTGCAGAGCGGATGAAGCGCTGCAGCCTGTCCTTGCCTTTGTCATTGGCTGTAGCGTACCAGACGGTGATGGAAGTATGGATGGACTCAAGATGGTAGTGTTGAAATGCACCATCATAGTCGTTGGCAGGTTTTACTTTTTCAGCTGTCACAGGAAGTACATCCTCTGCTCTGCTGTCTTTGTAAGAGAGGTGACGTTCAGCTCCCACTTGAGGTCCTGGGTGGTGGTGGTGCTTAGAAAGCGAATGGACTCCAAAGAGTTGACTGTGGAGCCACCCAGGGCAATGGGGTGGGGCATCTGGGCTTCTCCTGAAGTCCACTGTCATCTCCACTGTCTGTAGAACGTTGAGCTCCAAGTTGTTCTGACTGCACCAGGACACTGGATGGTCAATCTCCCACCTCTAAGCGGACCCGTCTCCATCAGAAATAAGTCTGATGAGGGTGGTGTCATCCACAAAATTCAGGAGCTTGACGGAGTGGTGACTGGAGGTGCAGCTGTTGGTGTACAGAGAGAAGAGTAGGGGGGGACAGGACACAGCTTTGAGGGGAGCCAGTGCTGATGGTCAGGGGGTCAGACAGGCGCTTCCCCAGCCTCACGTGCTGGCTCCTGTTGGAAAGGAAGGCTGTGATCCACCTGCATGTGGACTCGGGCACACCCAGCTGGGAGAGCTTGTCTTGGAGCAAAGTGGGAATTGTGGTGTTGAATGTGGAACTGAAGTCCACAAACAGGATTCTGGCGTAGGTTCCAGTGGAGTCCAGAAGCTGGAGGATGAAGTGTAGAGCCATGTTGACCGCATCATCCTCAGACCTGTTGGCTCTGTAGGCAAACGGCAGTGGGTCTAGTAGAGGGTCGGTGATGGTCTTGAGGTGGGACAGTACAAGGCACTCAAATTATTTCTTAACCACAGAGGTCAGGGCGACGGGTCTGTAGTCGTTAAGTCTTGTGATCCTTACTTCATAGTGAAACACTTGTTAGTAAAATTACAGTACAGTAACAGTAACAGTATTAGTTAAAAGCCCATGATTTGGTGATTGCCTCCTCCTCTCCACTCCTCTCTGACATCCTGGGTGGATGCTCAACATTTTCATGATAACGCATTTTCTTACCTTGCCACTGTAGCCACAGACACAAAAAAGAAAATTGAAAAAGAAATGTAGTTTGAGATTAGCCTGCACTTTAGAATAATTTAATAATAACTTGTCGATACAAAGTATTTTTAATGTGTGAGTCTCTGGGTGCGTGTGTGTGCGTGTGTGTGACACTACTGTGGCAGTCATTGCGAAAGCAGGGTAAGCAGTGGTTGGAAACTCTGAACCACACTGCCCCCTCTCCTACACACACACACACCCATACACACACACATACACATTGACACACACACACACACACACACATACACGTTGACACACACACTTTTTTTTAAATTGGTGTCCATATGGCCCTATTACCATTACAGACACCTTTTTTTTTCAGTCTTTTCCTTTAAAGGAGTTACTCCCTAAGCTGCTCAGGGTCATGTGACAGGACGTTATACTATGCTTGCTGACAGTGAAGATGTGGTGTTTGTGTGTGTGAGAGAGACTGTGGGTAGAAGTACAATTCGGGGTGTGGTCAGATGCCCCTGTGGTTAAAGGCAAAGGTTGCTAGATCCCAACCCAATGCCATCAGGGTAAAACATTTGTTTGTTGTGACTAAATTGATCCTAGCCAAAAGTTGCGGCCCTCAGTACTTCTCCAACTTTTAGGAGTTGTGTTCCAATGACAAATATGTGACATTAATCTTAATCTTGAGAGCGGGGGGGGCTGGCTGATAGTGTGAAAGTGATGTGTCCGTTTGACTGCATGACTTTGTCTGTGGTAGTATGTGTGTGTGTGTCTGTGTGTTTGTGTGCGTGTGAGTGTGGGGGTGTAAGAAAATGTGAAAAATTGTGTTAGTGGTTGAATGCGTATGACAGTGTCCTATCAGATAGTTTGCATATGCTGTTTTTTCTCACACCTCACAAACACAGTCCAAATAAACACACACACACACACACACACACACACTTAAAGAAATTCTATATTATAAATTCTATAAATGTATTATCCATTGGTTACTCCATTCTTATATCATCTTTATTGACTAAGTACAGTTACACACTTCCAAAATGTTACCTGGTGTTACACACTCCCAGAAAGTTACCTGGTGTTACACACTTCCAGAATGTTACCTGGTGTTACACACTCCCAGAAAGTTACCTGGTGTTACACACTCCCAGAATGTTACCTGGTGTTACACACTCCCAGAATGTTACCTGGTGTTACACATTCCTAGAATGTTACCTGGTAGTGTTGCACAATATTGGAAATAACTGACATTGTGATATTTTGTTTTTCTTCAATATATATTGCAATATGAAATAATACAGGATGTCTTCACCAGACTAATAAATACCATTGAACTTAACATGAATAACAAATATCAACACAGAACCATTGTATTTCACAAACTTTTGTCCATCCATCTTCTCCCGCTTATCCGGGGCCGGGTCGCGGGGGCAGCAGTCTAAGCAGGGATGCCCAGACTTCCCTCTCCCCAGACACTTCCTCTAGCTCTTCCGGGGGGACACCGAGGCGTTCCCAGGCCAGCCGGGAGACATAGTCCCTCCAGCGTGTCCTAGGTCTTCCCCGGGGTCTCTTCCCGGTGGGACGGGACCGGAACACCTTCCCAGGAAGGCGTTCCGGAGGCATCCGAAAAAGATGCCCAAGCCACCTCAGCTGACCCCTCTCGATGTGGAGGAGCAGCGGCTCTACTCTGAGCTCCTCCCGGGTGACCGAGCTTCTCACCCTATCTCTAAGGGATCGCCCGGCCACCCTGCGGAGAAAGCTCATTTCGGCCGCCTGTATCCGGGATCTTGTCCTTTCGGTCATGACCCAAAGCTCATGACCATAGGTGAGAGTAGGAACGTAGATTGACTGGTAAATCGAGAGCTTCGCCTTGCGGCTCAGCTCTTTCTTCACCACGACAGACCGATACATCGACTGCATTACTGCAGAAGCTGCACCGATCCGTCTGTCAATCTCCCGTTCCATCCTTCCCTCACTCGTGAACAAGACCCCTAGATACTTAAACTCCTCCACTTGAGGCAGGCACTCTCCACCAACCTGAAGTGGGCAAGCCACCCTTTTCCGACTGAGGACCATGGCCTCAGATTTGGAGGTACTGATTTTCATCCCCACCGCTTCACACTCGGCTGCAAACCGTCCCAGTGCATGCTGAAGGTCCTGGTTAGAAGGGGCCAACACGACAACATCATCTGCAAAGAGCAGAGACGAAATTGTGTGGTCCCCAAACCTGACACCCTCCGGCCCCTGGCTGCGCCTAGAAATTCTGTCCATAAAAATTACGAACAGAACCGGTGACAAAGGGCAGCCCTGCCGGAGTCCAACATGCACTGGGAACAAGTCTGACTTACTGCCGGCAATGCGGACCAAGCTCCTGCTTCGGTTGTACAGGGACCTGACAGCCCTTAGCAAAGGACCCAGGACCCCATATTCCCCAAGCACCCTCCACAAGATGCCGCGAGGGACACAGTCGAATGCTTTCTCCAAATCCACAAAACACATGTGGATTGGTTGGGCAAACTCCCATGAACCCTCCAACACCCCGTAGAGGGTATAGAGCTGGTCCAGTGTTCCACGGCCCGGACGAAAACCACACTGTTCCTCCTGAATCCGAGGTTCTACTATCGGCCGTATTCTCCTCTCCAGAACCCTGGCATAGACTTTCCCGGGGAGGCTGAGAAGTGTGATCCCCCTATAGTTGGAACACACCCTCCGGTCCCCCTTCTTAAAAAGAGGGACCACCACCCCGGTCTGCCATCCAAGAGGCACTGTCCCCGACCGCCACGCGATGTTGCACAGGCGTGTCAACCAAGACAGCCCCACAACATCCAGAGACTTGAGGTACTCAGGGCGGATCTCATCCACCCCCGGTGCCTTGCCACCGAGGAGTTTCTTGACCACCTCAGTGACTTCAGCCCGGGTGATGGACGAGTCCACCTCTGAGCCCTCATCCTCTGCTTCCTCAATGGAAGACGTGTCAGCGGGATTGAGGAGATCCTCGAAGTACTCCTTCCACCGCCCGACGACATCCTCAGTTGAGGTCAACAGCTGTCCACCTCTACTGTAAACAGCGTTGGTAGGGCACTGTTTCCCTCTCCTGAGGCGCCGGATGGTTTGCCAGAATATCTTCGAGGCCAGCCGATAGTCCTTCTCCATGGCCTCACCGAACTCCTCCCAGGCCCGAGTTTTTGCCTCCACAACCACCCGGGCTGCAGCCCGCTTGGCCTGTCGGTACCCGTCAGCTGCCTCAGGAGTCCCACAAGCCAACCAGGCCTGATAGGACTCCTTCTTCAGCTTGACGGCATCCCTTACTTCCGGTGTCCACCACCGGGTTCGGGGATTGCCGCCTCGACAGGCACCGGAGACCTTACGGCCACAGCTCCGAGCGGCCGCTTCGACAATGGCGGTGGAGAACATGGTCCACTCGGACTCAATATCTCTAACCTCCCTCGGGATCCAGTCGAAACTCTGCCGGAGGTGGGAGTTAAAGATCTCTCTGACAGGAGACTCGGCCAGACGTTCCCAGCAGACCCTTACAGTACGCTTGGGCCTGCCGAGTCTGTCCAGCTTCCTCCCCCGCCATCGGATCCAACTCACCACCAGGTGGTGATCAGTTGACAGCTCCGCCCCTCTCTTCACCCGAGTGTCCAAGACATACGGCCGCAGGTCAGATGAGACGACAACAAAGTCGATCATCGACCTGCGGCCTAGGGTGTCCTGGTGCCACGTGCACTGATGGACACCCTTATGCTTGAACATGGTGTTCGTTATGGACAAACTGTGACTAGCACAGAAGTCCAATAATTGAACACCACTCGGGTTCAGATCCGGGGGGCCGTTCCTCCCAATCACGCCCCTCCAGGTGTCACTGTCGTTGCCCACGTGGGCGTTGAAGTCCCCCAGTAGAACAATAGAGTCCCCAGTCGGAGCACTTTCCAGCACCCCTCCCAGAGACTCCAAGAAGTTCGGGTACTCTGCACTGCCGTTCGGCCCGTAGGCACAAACAACAGTGAGAGACCTATCCCCGACCCGTAGGCGCAGGGAAACGACCCTCTCGTTCACCGGGGTAAACTCCAACACATGGCGGCAGAGCTGGGGAGCTATGAGCAAACCCACACCAGCCCGCCGCCTCTCACCATGGGCAACTCCAGAGTGGTGAAGAGTCCATCCTCTCTCAAGGAGTGTGGTTCCAGAGCCCAAGCCGTGTGTAGAGGTGATCCCGATTACCTCTAATCGGAACCTCTCAACCTCACGCACCAACTCAGGCTCCTTCCCCGCCAGCGAGGTGACATTCCACGTCCCTAGAGCCAGTTTCCGTGTCCAGAGATCGGGTTGTCTAGGCCCCTGCCTTCGACTGCCGCCCGATCCTCTTCGCACCGGCCCCTTATGGTCCCTCCTGTGGGTGGTGAGCCCACGGGAGGGCGGCCCCACGTCGCCCGTTCGGGCTGAGCCCGGCCGGGCCCCATGGGGGAAGGCCCGGCCACCAGGCGCTCGCATACGAGCCCCAACCCCGGGCCTGGCTCCAGGGTGGGGCCCCGGCTGCGCCATACCGGGCGACGTCACGGTACTCAAAATGTTTTTCTTCATTTAGGGGGTTTTGAACCGCTCTTAGTCTGACCCGTCGCCTAAGACCTGTTTGCCTTGGGAGACCCTACCAGGGGCATATAGCCCCAGACAACATAGCTCCTAGGGTCACTCGGGTACTCAAACCCCTCCACCACGTTAAGGTGGCAGTTCTTGGAGGGGACAAACTTTTGTTTTTTTTTTTTTTTTTTTTTTTGTTTTTAAAATAAACGTTTCTTACCAACAGTGCCAAAGGAAAATGACTCTGTTGATCATCATGGCTAGACAAGTCCCGATTAAATTAAACTTTTCAACTGTATAAAATCTGGTTTCTTTCTAAACAGAGTACCTAGTAAAATAAATAAATGTCTTTCTCACAACTGTAGAATAATATAGTAAATCTAAATTCTGTTCAAATATAATAACTTGACTTTAAGCATGTATACATTGCTCACTCAAACATGAAGGTTTTTGGCCAAGAATACCAGTATATTCACCATTACAAGCTTGAGACATGGCCGTTGGCAAGTGACAATGTTGAAAAGCCTCTCTGAGGGGGAACTTGTAGCAGCAATGAATAGATACTTGTGGGGAAGCTTGGCGAGATGTGGAAAGCTTACTCTATTTGTTTTCCAACATTCAAGTGGATCTTCCTCTTTGTCTATGGAAGGTGTTAGCAGGTAGTTGTTTAATTCTGCTTCCACATCATCCTTGTGGGTCAGAGTGGAATCACCCTTTGCTGCAGCTCCGCTCTGTTTAAAGAAACTTCCCAAGGACTTCTTGGCTTTCTTTGCCTGGGACGTATCAGCAACTTCAGGCCCCACTTCAGTGCTGCTGCTTGACGTCTCCTCCTGGCATTCCATCATTTCTGATGCCACTCTGGCCTTGACTTGGGGCTTGTTGTCTTCACTGATGAAGTCCATCTTGATCCGGGGGCCCAAACAAGAAGAATCTAGCAGCTCCCGAGTAGCTTCATCTCTATATTTCTTGTTGATGTAGTGCAACATCTCAGTTTTCAAGGTCTTGGTCAAGTCTGTGTCTCCCTCTTGTATTAGCAGCATTGAAGTGTTGAAGAGGTGAAGAACTGGCTTCACATATGAGACACTAACAGTCTTCTCCTGAGAGTGCATCTGTGAAGTCCAGCAGTGGACCCAGTGACTTACTGACAGATTCCAGGACATCCATATCTTGCCAAGTTAGAATTAGATGCCGTGTCTTTGTGTCCTCAGACAGGACCTGAGTTATAGCCTTCTGCTGCTCTAGTATCCTGCTGATCGTCTTCTGTCTGGAACCCCATTCTTGTTTCTAAAAGGGGGAATGTGAAGGTAGATTGAGTTCCTTCTGGGTTCATAAAACTGTTTTGCAAATGATTACACAATTAGTTATTTACAGATAAAACGTTGAGTTTTAGCATGCTTTCTTTATGTTTAAAAGACTGATAATAAAAAACATTCATTCTCATATAACTTATATCTCATGAATTTAGCACTAACTATTTTACTTAATGATAACCCATAATATAGATGCATTTAATTCCATTGTTGCTGTATAATATTCCACTTGTGACAGCTCTTTTTCAACTTGTGCCTTGCATTTCTCGTACAACTCTGGGATGGCAACTTGAGAAAAATAGTTGCGTGATGGCATTACATACCGCTTGTCAAGCAAACGATTCATGTTTTCAAAACCCTCTTTGGAAACCGTGTTAATTGGTACCATGTCTTTTGCGACGTGAAATTTGATTGATTCTGTGATTTCTCTCTGCCGTTTGGAACCTTTCTCGTATGGTGTAATACTGAATAAGGCATCCGAAATAGATTTTTGGAGGGCATTGAGATCGAACAAATTGGACGTGTTGCCTCGAGTTGTGGCAACAATTGCAAGGCACTCTCGACAAAGTACCTGTTTTTGGTCAACATCATCCTGTCTGTAGCCGAAATATTTCCATATAATTGACGATGCGTTTCTTTTTGCAACCAAATTATCAATTTCGGTCTTTTTCTCGCTCATCATTTCGTCACGCGCAAGCAGAGCCTATGTCAACCACGTGCAGCAACAAACACTGTGTTTAAAATAATAATAATAAACTGTGTATCCAATAACCCATAAATCGGAATAAATTACATTATATCATACACATATAATGCTAGTTTTAAAAAATTTAAAATATATAAATATTGTAGACTGATATATGTTTACCTTACTAAATCGCATGTTCTGCGATGTGACTATTGCGGATGCGTACATCGCAATGTCAATGCTGAAAGGATATATCGTGCTGCCCTATTACCTGGTGTTACACATTCCCAGAATGTTACCTGGTATAATTTAAAGAATGACATACAATAGTCGCTAGGCGCATAATTTGATTCATGCTTCAGTTTGAAGTTCCAGTATGTTCAGCAATCTAGATGCAGGGAAATGTTTGGTTGCAGGAAGTTTTGAGGTAGTTTTGAGGTGGATTGACAGAGAGAATAGTAATTTTAGCCTCTGTGGAAGAGGTGGGTTTTTGCAGAGGGCTTTTTATGTCATGATTGACCTGTAGTACCTGTTTTCCCTTCGCCTGCCAGAGGATAATCTTCTGATCCTCTGGCAGGCGAAGTGTCCCGGGGGAGGGATGGGATGGCAGCATCTTGGCTGCACCTTTCCTTGGAGGGCACCTTTCCGTGGAGGGCAGCTGGCAGCCAGTGACTGTTACTTCTACCTGCTGAGGTTGCTTCTACCTGCAGGCATGTTTCTAAGGTATTCGAATGATCCAGTGGATCTAATAGCTAAGGCGTATTGGTGAGGTGACCTGGAGATTTGTTTGGCAGTGACTCCATAAGAAGTCCTCAGAAGTGTAGTAGGAAAAGAAGCGCGTGTGAGTTAACCCTCTCTCCTCTCGGTTGTGTTAGGGATGACAGCGACGGCGGGCTGGTGAGGGACCAACAGGCGTCGCAGTACAGCGCTCTCCCCCGGGTGTGAGAGTCATTAGCGTGACTACCAGTGTTTCGACGTCCAGTCAGCGTCTTCGCACAATGGACCCTGAGGAAATCCACATGTCCCGTTTCTACTCCCCCATCTCCCCCCTTCCCTCCCCCATGTCCCATCAGCCCTGCGCCCATCAGCCAGCTCCCCTGTTCTTCCCCAAGCGCTTGCCCCCTCTCTCTCAGTCCCAGCTGCTGGCCCAGCCTCAGGACCTGGTAGAAACGGACTTAACTCCCAGGGGGGTCCCTTCTGATGTGGACACGTGTCAGCTCCTGTCCCCCCTTTACCATCCGTCCCAACCCTACTACACACAGGACTACTCCCAGGACCAGACAGACCAACAGGCTGAGAGCCGCCCTGACGAGAGTGTGCGAGGCTACGCCTTCAGCTTCCAGCAGAACCACAGCCGTGCCTACGAACCTAACCTCAACCATCAGCCGGACCAATGCGAGAACCACCATGTTGATCACCCAGCTAACGTGGACCAGAGGCAGCTACAGATCCATATGGACCTGGATAACACCCCCGGCAGCTATCAGGACAATCCAATGGACCATCAGAACCCTGCCAGCTATCAGGACGACCAAATGAGCCACCAGGCTATGTACAGCAACCAGGAGAGCCGTCTCATGGAACAGCAGTCTCAGGACATTCAGAGCCAGCTGGCGGATAGCGGTGACCATCAGTCAGTCCAGAGCCAGCTCCAGAACCATCAGCTCCGACTCCATATCTTGGCCCAGCTCCAAAGACAAGAACTTGCGTACAGTACCGCAGACCCGACCCCGCAGGAACAAAGCCAGACCCAGTCACACACACACATGTCCTACACGCCAACACAGCACCAGGAACCAAGCCAATACATGCATGCTCAGAGCCCTGCCAGTCAACAGCCAAGCCAGTGTTTGTACACGCAGCCCCCCCAGAGTCCCCTCACCCCTCTGGAACCCACTTCGCCCTGGTACCTGAGCCCCCAGTCTTACCCCAACTCCAACCCCTCCTATAGCCTGTACCCTAACTCCGCCCATCCCCACCCCAACTCTAACCCTCACCCTCAAACCAAATATAGCCCTCAGCCTAACCCCACCCCCAGCTACAGCCCCCAAACCAACCACAGTCCCTACTCCTACCCACACCCAAGCCCTCAATCAAACGCCAGTCCCCATTCTAACCATCCTAGCTCTAGCCCCTCCTCTGCTGGTCCCTACTCCAATCCAAATGCTCACATTCAATCCAGCCATAACTACGGCCTGAGCTGTCAGCCCAACGCCTATCCAAACCATAGCCCCTACTATAACCCTAGCCCAAGCCCTCTCTCCAACTCCCCCCCCGTCCTCCCGTGTGGAGGGTGGGCAGCAGGTAGGGGGGTCAGTCCAGAGAGCAAAGGACCACACCTGAACCCGAACTACATGAGACACTTGAATCATAAAGGGCCTCTCTGCTCCCCACCAGCTCAGCAAATGCAGGTACTTTAGTGTTCTGATTTGCTATGGGGTTGGAGCTTGTTGTGCTCAGTCTCTACTGTGCTGTACTCCACTGTGTTGAGTTAATGAGCTTGTTGTGCTCAATCTTCACTGTGCTGTACTTCACTGTGTTGAGTTAATTTTGGTTGTTATATGTTCCTTGTCTTTTAGGTGACATTGACAGAGCAGCTGGAAAACGATGAGACGTCAAACTGTAGGTATGTTCCTTGTTTTTCTTTCTTTCTTAGGATCGTTGTCCTCAAATCTGTTGTGACATATAGAAAATTGGCGGGGTAAGGACGTTATTGGGCTTTGTCGACACGTTTTCCAGACAAGAACGAGACTGATGGATTTTAATGAATGGATTTCCAATGGCAATCGAAACACTGAAAATGTGCACTATTCCAAAGATTTTTCCCATCACTTCAACTTCGGCACACCTCTGAAACAATTCGAAAATGGGGGAAGAAACCGCTAGTCAATGAGGGAGTCAACTTGGGAGGGGGACTTTGCATTTCTTGCTCAAGCGCAGAATATATCTTCTACAAAGCGTCAGTTGCTGAGAACAGCCAGTGTGAATGCAGTTAGTCCCGCTAACTGGGACTCATTTGAGAGAGACGTTAATTGCTGTAGCGTCTCAGCGCAAACCCAAGTCCCTATATGACACAGGGCTCAAAAAAGGTTTTATCCCTGACCTCTAAAGTGGTTTCCTGGAGATTTGTTGTTTTTGGGAGCCTGTATGTATTGATTATGATGATGATGCAGGTGTGTGTGTGTGTCTGTGTGTGTGTCTGCGTGTGTTTGTGTGTGTGCATGTGTGTCTGTGTGTGTGTGTCTGTGTGTATCTGTGTGTGTGTGTCTGTGTGCATGTGCGTGTGTGTGTCTGTGTGCATGTGCGTGTGTGTGTCTGTGCATGTGTGTGTGTGTGTGTGTCTGTGTGTGTGTGTGTCAGCAGGCTTCTGTGTTCTGTGTGTCACAGGGTCTTCAGGAGTCTTCCGGCTCTGAACGGACACCTGCGTTCTCACGGAGGCCTCCGAGGACAGACCAGCAGGACACCAACACCCAGGATGGTTAGACAACACACACACACACACGTTTCGAAACTGAAATATGCATTTACGATAACTTGTAGCTCTGTGTAGTAAACATATCTGTTTTTCTCTTTCTTTCCTTTTCACTCTCTTTCTCAATGTCTCTTGTTCTCTCTTTTAGAGGGAGGGGGCAGGGCCATTGTCTCCCGTCGCCATAGTGATGCCCGTGTCTGTGCCCATCAGACACCCTGCTCCCGGCGCGGAGGAGTGCCCGGAGGCGGAGCAAGACGTAAGGAGAGGGTGGAAGAAAAAGAGGCATCAGCATCAACCCTCACCTCTGGTCGTCCCGTGCCAGGCCTCCAGGGGGTGCACCGGGGTCTTCCGGAGTCTCCTCCGTTCTACGGGGGTCAGTGGGGCCTACACCCCAGCGCCCATGCTGTGCCCTGATAGGGCAGGAACTGGGCTGTTCTGCTCTCTAATGAGGGGCAACGGAGACATGGTGACGCCTGAGAAGCAGCTGGTCAGGATAAAACCGTAAGGACCCCCTATCCGATCACATCACCCCCTTCAGAGCTCCTGCCTGATCACATCACCCCCTACTGACCTCTGCCTGATCACATCACCCCCTACTGACCCCCAACCTGATCACATCACCCCCTACTGACCCCCAACCTGATCACATCACCCTCTACTGACCTCCTGCCTGATCACATCACCCCCTACTGACCCCCAACCTGATCACATCACCCCCTACTGACCCCCAACCTGATCACATCATCCTCTACTGACCTCCTACCTGATCAAATCACCCTCTACTGACCCCCAACCTGATCACATCACCCTCTACTGACCTCCCGCCTGATCACATCACCCTCTACTGACTTCCTACCCGATCACATCACCCTCTACTGACTTCCTACCTGATCACATCACCATTGACAGTGTTTTTGTAGTAAGTGGGTATGATTGTAAGCCTCATAAGGTGGTGAAATCACAAGTCCCAAAGAGTTCACCGGTTTATTAGGAAGGAAGAGGTTCAAAGTCCCACCCACAGACCATTTTAATGGAAGATGCTTCAGATTGCAGTGTCCATGCTAAAATATACTTTTGATCACAAAAGAATGCTAACCAACTTTGCTTATATCACTGAAGATGCCACAACGTGTACCTGGTCCATTCAGACACTGAAACATAACTTCAATTGTTCAACGAACCAATCAAATGTTTTTTATAAAGCCCTTTTTACATTAGCAGTTGTCACAAAGTGCTTTTACAGATACCCAGCTTTAAACGCCAAAGAGCAAGAAACAACTAGGTTGATGCACAGTAGGAAAAACCTCCTAGTAGGTCAGAACATACGAAGACACTAAGGGGTGGCCAGTCCTTTTCTGGCTGTGCTGGGTAAAGATTATAAGAGAACAAGATTATAATAATTAATGAATGCATGTGGAATGTGTCCACGGTCTATAAACAGAATCCTAGTCAGCTGCATGACCAGATTGACAAGGACAGGAGAGCAGTGGCAGCCAGAATAGTCAGGCAACAACTTGATGTGCAACACAACCAGGACTATGGACAGGGAAATGTTCTGCCTTATTTATTCATTCGTTGTCAACAACTGAAGCGGCAAAATGCTTGAGACTCACAACGCGCAAATCTTCTTTCATTCTTCAAGACTATTTCTAGTGCAGAGACTCTTGTCTGTGTGGCCTACACAACTCTGATTGCTTACTGAACCGTCACTCACAGGAGAATCAACATAGGGGTGGGATTTCAGGCTGAAGTTCCACCTCTTCATGACCGAAGACACGCCCACTCAGACCGGCACAATGCAGTGATGTTGTGGACCCCATGGGATGACCTGGAGAACCCCTCCACCCAGCATAGAGGTACTCTCATCCTGTGACCACGCCTTGGGACGACAGGCACTAGTTTGACTCGATGTAGGGCAGCGTTTCGGTTAGATGGACGTCTCTAAGACACCGGACACTCATGAACCAGACGCCAGAAACAGGCTAAATACCAAAGTAAAAGTAGGCCAGTACATTCCGGCACGCCATACTGGCAAAGTAAATAGTGGGAGAAGGCCATGTTGGTAAAGCGTGAGCCTATCACAATGATAAAAAGGAAATACCAAGAAAACTATTAGCAATAGGACCATCAATTTAATTGTTCTCGGCTGCATGTAAATATGCAATTTAAAAAAAAATCTTTTTTTTTTGGACATGGACAATAACATGTTGCCAAGCCTGGAGAGCGATTAGCACTGACTAGCAGCAAAGTGTCTGGAAGTAATGCATTCAGCTGTGAAAGCGTCAAATTCCAAGTCCAGAGAGCACTTCTTTGATGCAAAAGTTATTTTGTGATTTGACTAAACGTGATAGCATTTTTATTTGAACAATTATGGATTGCGCTCATGCTACACTATAATACAGCTTCAATCAAGTTCATGTAACAATGTGACACATTTGTAATATGCCTAGTGTCCCACACTAGGAATCCCAATATTACATTATTATACATCACAGAAAACTGAAATGCAACAAACGGTAAATCATTTTATTAGGCTTTCTTATTAGGTTTCTGTTATAAAACTGTTATAAAATAATCAGTAGGTCAATATTCCAATCTAGCTATTCCCCAATGTCTTTGAAACATTTACACTAAAATAGAGCAGTTTCTAAAATGGAAAATAATACAAATGTTAGAAATATTAAAAAAGTTAATTATATAGTTAAAAACACACAAAAAAAAGTCTCTCTTTCATTCTCTCTCTAGTGGATTGTCTGTTGAAGATGTCATGTTCCAGTGTGTGTCCGGGGGGCGGGACTAACTCAGAGTACGCCCTGCACAGCCTATCAAAGAGCAAAGGAGACTTCCTGGTCAGAGTTTACATTCAATCACATTCATTAATCACATGTTATTTGTCTTAAAGGGAAAATTAGCAAAAGAAAGAAGTCACAAAGAAGTGGCAGAAAGATGCAACATCACTCTCTGGGAGAATCTCAGTTGCATTTCTCATCTCCTGTTTCCTTCTCGAAATGCTTTACATCAAAGACTCATTGGCTGAAACCTCTCTCATGCAAAGGGTTTGAAGATGGATGCAAAGGCAGAGGCCATTGGGAACCGAGGAAATGCAGTTGAGATTCTAACACAGAAATACATTGTTGAGAAAATACTCAGTGTCTTATACTGTTATAATGCCTACAGTTAGAACAGTCCACTACTTTCTTCATACAGCTATTCAATCCGTCTTAACATTTCAGCACCCCATTGTTCTTTCTCCGTCTCCAGGTGACCCTGGAGAAGATGCTGCTTCAGCCAGGGCTCATACGACAGACAACCAGCTCTGTTACACCTTACCACTACGCAGGTGTGTGTGTGTGTGTGCACGTGTGCGGTATCCTGAATATATCAGATGTTTTTAGGGGGGGTCACAGGGGTGTTTGTAGCGTTGTTAGTTTCGTCATCAAAAATATTTACGAAAATATTTGTTAAAGACCTATATTTCAGTGGCGGTTGACAATACGTTAACTGATAAAATATATACAAAGAAAACATCTAACTACAATTGGATAGGAGGATTCTGGAAAGAGAGCTTCTCACTGTTGGATGAATGAGCATTAGCAGAATTGTTTTCATCTTTCTCATCGCAATGGTATAGACTTGGAAAGGATCCACTGTTGAAGAAAAATATCCATTGTTTTGAGCCATAGAGATATTAAATATTAACATAACGTTTCTGTAGCTAATATGAAAGATTAATTAATTATGCATATATAAATTCCATATTAATGATGAGTGTATATATACACTCACCTAAAGGATTATTAGGAACACCTGTTAAATTTCTCATTAATGCAATTATCTAATCAACCAATCACATGGCAGTTGCTTCAATGCATTTAGGGGTGTGGTCAATCAATCAATCAAATGTATTTATAAAGCCCAGTTGTCACAAAGTGCTTTACAGAGACACCCGGCCTTAAACCCCAAGGAGCAAACAACAGTAGTGTTGGATTTTAGTGGCTAGGAAAAACTCCCTAAGAAGGCCGAATTTTAGGAAGAAACCTAGAGAGGACCCAGGCTCAGAGGGGTGACCAGTCCTCTTCTGGCTGTGCCGGGTGAGATATTAAGAGTCCAATTAGAATAATAAATACATTTCTCTGGGCTAAATCCAGAGTCTATTTGATTCTAGACTAGTATGACCAGGTGGACAAGGACAGGGACAGCAACGGGCCCCCAAACCAGGTACTCCGCAGGTGTGGACCAGGACCTCATCTCCTCCTAAAATTTAAAACTGGAGGAGACTGAGAAAAGTTAGAATGTGCATCCCTCATATCCCCCAGCACAATAATATAGCAGCGTGACACCATGGAACTGAGACGGGGGGGTCTGGCAACACTGTGGCCCTACCCGGGGGAGGCCCCGAACAGGGTCCAACAGGGTCCTGGTCAAGACAATCTCCTGAACTCCAAACTGAATGTCAGAATGGGAAAGAAAGGTGATTTAAGCAATTTTGAGCGTGGCATGGTTGTTGAGATGTGTTGCACTGTGAATTTCACAATCTGCTCAGTTACTGGGATTTTCACGCACAACCATTTCTAGGGTTTACAAAGAATGGTGTGAAAAGGGAAAAACATCCAGTATGCGGCAGTCCTGTGGGACAAAATGCCTTGTTGATGCTAGAGGTCAGAGGACAATGGGCCGACTGATTCAAGCTGATAGAAGAGCAACTTTGACTGAAATAACCACTTGTTACAATTGAGGTATGCAGCAAAGCATTTGTGAAGCCACAACACGCACAACCTTGAGGCGGATGGGCTACAACAGCAGAAGACCCCACCGAGTACCACTCATCTCCACTACAAATAGGAAAAAGAGGCTACAATTTGCATGAGCTCACCAAAATTGGACAGTTGAATACTGGAAGAATGTTACCTGGTCTGATGAGTCTCGATTTCTGTTGGGACATTCAGATGTCAGAATTTGGCATAAACAGAATGAGAACATGGATCCATCATGCCTTGTTACCACTGTGCAGGCTGGTGGTGTTGGTGTAATGGTGTGGGGGATGTTTTCTTGGCACACTTTAGGCCCCTTAGTGCCAATTGGGCATCGTTTGAATGCCACGGCCTACCTGTGCATTGTTTCTGACCATGTCCATCCCTTTATGACCACCATGTACCCATCCTCTGATGGCTACTTCCAGCAGGATAATGCACCATGTCACAAAGCTCGAATCATTTCAAATTGGTTTCTTGAACATGACAATGAGTTCACTGTACTGAAATGGCCCCCACAGTCACCAGATCTCAACCCAATAGAGCATCTTTGGGACGTGGTGGAACGGGAGCTTCGTGCCCTGGATGTGCATCCCACAAATCTCCATCAACTGCAAGATGCTATCCTATCAATATGGGCCAACATTTCTAAAGAATGCTTTCAGCACCTTGTTGAATCAATGCCACTTAGAATTAAGGAAGTTCTGAAGGCGAAAGGGGGTCAAACACAGTATTAGTATGGTGTTCCTAATAATCCTTTAGGTGAGTGTATATATATATATATATATAACAATATAGCTAGTTACCAATGCTTAATTTGTAAATCGGGAGGTCCTGGAACCTATTGGGCCATGTTAGAGACATGGATCCAGTTGGCAAATCGATGCAAATAAAACACATCGGTAGCGCAGTTAGCGGACAACAAAAAGATAAAACTTTCACAATCTTGTCAGAGAGTGCTAAGGCTTCAAGAGGCTGCAAGAATAGAAAACTTTATGAACTCTGATTGCTTCTAGTGGAATGTTTACAGTGCAAAGCGAAAACAGTGATGGAAAAGTAATGCGCAGTACACCAGATCTGTGAAAAGTAGGTGCCAGAACAAACTGAAGAAAATCTGAGAGGTGCAGAATCCTGTTCCAGCAGGATCTGGCTCAAATTAACCACTGCTAGTAACCAAACAAAGTTATACTAGCTATTTGCATCCCGACAGTGTTGCCAGATCTTAGTGACAGTATAACCCACAACTCCCTGCAGACTCCACAAATAAACAGCCCAAACGCTATTTTTACTAAACAACCCTATCTGCAATTAAACCACCCCAAGCCCATTTTTGCCCACACGCTGTCATAAAAAATAGCCCAATTTTATGGGAAACTGCCCCATCTGGCAACACTGGCTTCTCTGCATCAGTGTTTGCGCACTCTATGTGGAAATAGGCCAGGTGACGTGTATTTAGTTGGTGATCTGACACTACAGGACGCAATGTTTGATGGGATTTGTAGTTAATTTTTCCACTCACTCTCCGAAAGGTACACAGTGTTGCACCCTTTTCTTTTTCCAATATATCTACATTTCAATAGTGATTTCCGAGCTTTGAAGGTGATCGTTC
Source organism: Esox lucius (assembly GCF_011004845.1). Lineage (NCBI taxonomy): Eukaryota > Metazoa > Chordata > Actinopteri > Esociformes > Esocidae > Esox > Esox lucius. The sequence goes on from NC_047583.1 coordinate 5,206,259, forward strand.
ACCTGATAGCTTTGCGGACTGACTGATCATTGCAAACATCCATAACCACTCCCTTTTTTAAACGTCTATGGTTAAAATGAATGTGTTACGTGACCCACGGAGCCAAGATGGCGAAATATGGGCGGTTCCACTTTCCAAGTTAATCATTTGTGGAAAAGAAATGTTTTGCCCAGGTAATTTCTGAGGAACCTCTCCGACTGTTCTCTAATCTGGCAGCCTAGTAAGGAGTGATGGGGTTCACTATAGCTACTCTCCTGGTACAAATTATAGGTAGAAAGATACAACAAACATCAAAAGACATCTGAAACCCCATCATCCCAATATATTCGTGATGTGGGTATACCCGAATTTGTCAAATATCTAAATGTTTTTGAATCTTCGGTTCTCTCCTCCTTCCTTACATTTGAAACTGATATTTCCATACATGTCAGTTAAACTGCTCAAACGATAACAGGTGCTGTAATAATTTTCTAGTAGCTAATTACATTTTGGATATTTCACATGTGCACAATGCTAAACATTCTGATATTTTTCATCATCCTTATTTGATAGCTCCAGTAAACTATTTTGACATACACTGAACAAAATTATAAACGCAACACTTGTTTTTGCCCCCATTTATCATGAGCTGAAGATCTAAGACTTTCTTTATGTACACAAAAGGCCTATTTCTCTCAAATATTGTTCACAAATCTGTCTAAATCTGTATTAGTGAGCACTTCTCCTTTGCCGAGATAATCCATCCACCTCACAGGTGTGGCATATCAAGATGCTGGTTAAACAGCATGATTATTGCATCGGTGTGCCTTAGACTGGCCACAATAAAAGGCCACTCTAAAATGTGCAGTTCCATCACACAGCACAATGCCACAGATGTCGCATGTTTTGAGGGAGTGTGCAATTGCAATGCTGACTGCAGGAATGTCCAGAGCTATTGCCCGTGAATTGAATGTTCATTTCACTACCATAAGCCGTCTCCTAAGGTGTTCCATAGAATTTGGCAGTACATCCAACCGGCCTCACAACCGCAGACCACGTGTAACCAGACCAGCCCAGGACCTCCACATACAGCATCTTCACCTGAGACCAGCCTCCCGGACAGCTGCTGCAACAATCAGTTTGCATAACCAAAGAATCTTTGCACAAACTGTCAGAAACCATCTCCGGGAAGGTCATCTGCATGCTTGTCGTCCTCACTGGAGTCTCGACCTGACTGCAGCAAATGCTCACATTCGATGGCATCTGGCACTTTGGAGAGGTGTTCTCGGCAGATGGCAGACAGCGTGTATGGCGTTGTGTGGGTGAGCGGTTTGCTGATGTCAACGTTGTGGATCGAGTGGCCCATGGTGTTGGTGGGGTTATGGTATGGGCAGGCGTGGGTTATGGACAACGGACACAGGTGCATTTTATTGATGTCATTTTGAATGCACAGTGATACCGTGACGAGATCCTGAGGCCCATTGTTGTGCCAGTCATCCATGACCATCACCTCATGTTGCAGCATGATAATGCACAGCCCCATCTTGCAAGGATCTGTACACAATTCCTGGAAGCTGAAAACATCCCAGTTCTTGAATGGCCAGCATACTCACCGGACATGTGTGTTCCAGGTCCTGCCAATATCCAGCAACTTCGCACAGCCATTGAAAAGGAGTGAACCAACATTCCACAGGTCACCATCAACAACCTGATGAACTCTATGCAAAGGAGATGTGTTGCACTTTGTGAGGCAAATGGTTGTCACACCAGATACTGACTGGTTTTCAGACCCCCCTGGACCCCCCCAATACAGTGAAACTGCACATTTTAGAGTGGCCTTTTATTGTGGCCCGCCTAAGGCACACCTGTGCAATAATCATTATGTCTAATCAGCATCTTGAAATGCCACACCTGTGAGGTGGATGGATTATCTCTGCAAAGGAGAAGTGCTCACTAACACAGATTTAGACAGATTTGTGAACTATATTTGAGAGAAATAAGCCCTTTTGTGAACATAGAGAAAGTCTTAGATCTTTGAGTTCAGCTCATGATAAATGGGGGCAAAAACAAAAGTGTTGCATTTATAATTTTGTTCAGTGTATATCCATATGGAATTAAGTATACACAATGCCTAATTTAAAAAGTGCATTGCCCCACCACATAAATAATAATGACGCTAGCTAGCTACAATATGTTGGGAGAGTTATGTTCACATAAGTTCGATTTGCTTTCCTTCCTACTAGTTGATGCTGTCATATCTGATGTAATTGGACAAATGCATGGCATTTGTGTTGTGTCAAGTGTTTTAGAATTGTTAAAATACATTTATACAATAAAATGTTTCTGCATTTATTCTTCCCATTTATTTCCTGCAGTTTAATGTGTTCTTCCACCAATTTGAGAAAAAAAATGTTATGCAGAAAAATGTGTTGGTTGAACTAGACTACATGTTTGTGTAAACAGAAATCAGAGATGTGTTTACAATAAGTTAATGAGGCAATACTTTGACTAAATTTAGCTCACTGTTTTTGTCATTTTGAAAATAACTAGATTATTATTGTTCAAATGCTAAAAATCGGACTAAAACTATCAGATATTCTAGTCAAAATGACTAAGACTAGACTAAATCAAAAAAGGGGGTCAAATTTTACACTGATTTGACGTTTGTTCAGGATATTGTTAGTCAATGAGGAAAGGCTGATGTATGCTGATGATGATCCTGCAAAAGAAGGTTGCTCACGGTAATCCAATTAGTCACCAACTTGGACACAAATGTTGTGGAAGATGCCAGAGCTGACGGAATGGGATATAAAATGAAATAATGATGAGAGTTTCTAAATGGCAAATTAGAATTTGTGGTCTACAAATGTTGTCATTTGATTTAGTATACTATAGTAATACAGGCTTTTTTGTGTCGGAGGTTTGTATTTAGTCCTGTAGCTAAAAGAATCCCATGGTTTCTGGTGTCTTTAATAGCTTTTTTGGAGTTTGTAAATCATCATGTAATTGGTTTTGCTGATTTAGTTGTTTTTGTTAAATGGCCAAAAATGTTGGATAAGAGGTTTTATCCACACTTTAATTCATAATGTTGCATGGTTAGCCTGCTGTGTTTTTAGATTTTCCAAGTGATTTGATTCTGTACATTTTTCAGTCACATTACCCTTTTTTCTTTTGTCACCCATGTGTTTCTGTAGTGTTTTAGCACTTTCCCCTAGTAAAAGTGTGTGCTGTTTACTGGTTTTGTAGGTGCTTCAAACTCATTTTACATTCCTCTTCAAACTATCATATTTGTTAACCTAATAAAATTAACTAAATTTTCTGCTTGAATTTTTTTAGCTGATATGTTAACTACTCAGGGTTTCTAATGCTTGGTTTATAGCTTTATTGCAGGAATTTGATTGGTTTTTCATCAATTGATCTTTGGTGGTTTTCAAATCTCCCTTCCAATCTATATCGTTTCCTAATTGCATGTGGTTTATTTGGGTTTTGATGCTTTATCAGTGAATGTTTCTCTACTCAGGTACATTGTGAATTTGGGTAATGCGGTTCTGTTATCATAGTTTAGTCTCAGGGGACATTATGGCGTGGAATGCTGTCACCTTCAGGTAGATTTTCGTCCCTTGTATGCTGAGGGTTTCTGTTTCTCTTTCAGTTCATTTCATGTAGGTCACCACATTGGCCTGGACTTTTTTGGCCTCACTCTAAATAATGGAGAAACTTTCTTTTTTAAATCAGAGGGATTCTATTTTGGGAGAGGGTGACACACAACAGGACAATTTCCTCTGTTATGGTAATGTCCTGATTTATTAGTAAGTAAATCCTGGTTTGAGAACAGTGTGTTAGGCCAGATTTACACAAAGAAGGCATTCCACATGACTCTTCCCTGTTTGACAGGCACTTGGGTGAATGGGATCACCACCACTCTGTAACCTAGAGGGAAACCAGGTTACAGAGTGCGTTATGATCTGACAAGAAAACAAAAATGTTGTGGAGCCTGGAGATTAGTGGCAGAAACATACGTGTTTAATGGTTGACAATACAATCACCAAATGTAACAACATTTTCATTTGTTTGTAACAAGTGTCTCTTTCCATTCAACAAATTATTTTATGAGTGGATAAAACGTGCATGTTTAACAAGTGCATTTTAAAGTGATACACATTGTGCATCCTTCATTTCTGTTTCACTCAGTATTGTGCCTGGCAAATTAATATTCCTCAATAAGTAGGTTTCAGTTAGCTCGTAGGTTTCAGTTAGCTCGTAGGTTTCAGTTAGCTTGTAGGTTTCATTTAGCTCGTAGGTTTCAGTTAGCTCGTAGATTTCAGTTAGCTCATAGGTTTCAGTTAGCTCAATTGCAGCGGGAGGGGCTACACTAGTTTCACAAATGTCCACGAATTTACATTTGGTGTCCTGCATTTACAACGTTTAAAAGAGTTTACCAGAATTGTTGGTGAGTGGTACCGGAGTGAACTTGAGAGATTTGGATATGAGCAGAGGCCAGTTTGGCAACCACTCCAAACCCGCTTAGCAATCAAGCCAAATCACACTTGATCCACTCCAGCTTACATACTCTTATACAATGGTGCACGCCTATTCATGGTAGCAGGGTACAGATGAATATTTCCGGGTTTGGGAATGTGCTTGCTTGAGGCCCGTGGGGTCTTTTGGTGTGCCTTGGGGACGCTAGTGTCCCTGATTGTTTGGGGGGACTATTTTATTGTTATTGTATGTATATATACAATAAGTCAATAAGGACTTGGGTCTGTGGATTTTGTGGGTCGGTGGGCTGGGTCGGGTATTAGCTGTTCTGCTTTAGTGTTGAGGCTGTGGTCATGATTTGAGGTGGTCTGTTCAGTTGGTTTCTCTGGGGGACTGGGCAGTTTGACTGTTGGGTTTGCTCTCTGTTACATTCCTTTATCACTTCCTCCATCTTTCTCATTTCTTCTTTTAGCCCCGCCTCACTGCCAACCCCTTTTCATATCTCTCTCTTGTTCCGTCTTGGTCTAATTCTTCTGCTTCTTGTTCATCACCTGTTGGAGTTGTCTCCCTCTTTCTCTCTCTGCTCCTTTCTGTATTTCTGTCCATCTTTTTCTCTGTGCTTCTCCCGTTGTCTGTCTTTCTTCTACACCTCTGATGAGATTGGTGTGATCAGGGGTGATGTGGCTACTCATTCCTGCTGGGCTCTCAGATCGGTTGTGCTTGTATGTCTTATGATGTGGCTTGGGGACTGTAGTCTGTCCTCTGTTAGCGCCCCCCTTTGCATACATCTCTTGTTTTCTTAGGCTCTCCTTTTCTCCTGTCGTGTGGCGTCATTCCTCTGCTCCTATTCCTTCTACTGTTGAATTTATTTAATCAAGGTCTCTCGTGATTTCTTTCTTCACCTTTCTGAATCTCTGTCTTTCATGGTCTCTTTCTACCTTTCTTGTTCTCTCTCATTGTCACTTTCGCTTTTGTCCAAACAAATATTACAAATTATAATATTAAAAACAAACGTTACAAGCAATTGAAGATAAAAGACGTGAAATAGCAACGGGGGGTTGGAAAACAAACATACAACCGTAACATTATAGACAAAAGACGGCCGTCTACAGCTCTCTTTGTTTTTTACTCATATGATTGGCAGCTTTATCTGAGAGGTTTTGTCCTTCTGTCTCTGTTTTTCCTTTCTCTCTCTCTCTCTTTGTCAGGGAGTGATATTTGGAGTCCTTTAGAGAAGAGGTTGGTGAATAAAGCCTTTAGGATGTACAAGAAAGACTTCCACAGCATACATGCAATGGTAAGGGTATAAAATTTTCCCACTTCAAACACCCTCAGCAACTACTTTACACACCCTCAGCAACTACTTTACACACCCTCAGCAACTACTTTACACACCCTCAGCAACTACTTTACACACCCTCAGCAACTACTATACACACCCTCAGCAACTACTTCACACACCCTCAGCAACTACTTCACACACCCTCAGCAACTACTTTACACACCCTCAGCAACTACTTTACACACCCTCAGCAACTACTTTACACACACTCAGCAACTACTATACACACCCTCAGCAACTACTATACACACCCTCAGCAACTACTTTACACACCCTCAGCAACTACTTTACACACCCTCAGTGACTTTACATACCTTCAGCAACTACCATACACACCAGCCATCAGTAACTACTTTATGCACCCCACCAACTCTGTTTTTAATGCAGAGATCATGGCCAGGTTTTGTGCCTTGCGTATTAGGGATTTCTGTGGAGTACACAACTTTTCCAGCTTGTTTCCCTTTTTTGAAACGTGTTGCTGGCATCAAATTCAAAGTGGGCATATATAAAAAGGTTCAGTAGTCTTTTAATTTTTTCCAGAGCAGTAGGGTTTAATGATTTGCACATCATTGCATTCTGTTTTTCTTTACATTTTACAAAGCGTTCCAACTTCTTTGGAAATGGGGTTGTACTTTACACACCCTCACCAACTATTTTACACACCATCACCAACTACTTTACACACCCTCAGCAATTCATATTATTTGTGGATTCTAAAAAAGTATTTAACGTGTGGATTGTGTTTAGGTGGGGACTAAGTCTGTGTCTCAGTGTGTGGAGTATTACTACACTTGGAAGAGGAGGCTGCGTCTGAATGTAAGGACCCCGGTCGGGCTGTCCACTTCACTGCCTGAGGGAAAAATAAGAACCCCAGTTAGGTGGCCCAGCTACCTGCCTGAAGGAAATGTAAGGACCCCGGTAAAGATGCCCAGCACACTGCCTGAGGACAATGTAAGGACCACTCGTCTCATGGTTTCTACTACCTGGCCACAAATTTTGATTATTTATCCACAACTTCAGATGCCGCAGTTAAAGCTGGAAACAGAAATTCATTATTTCATGGTAATTAAAGCACTTTTGTCCAGAGGTCACCAGCTTTCAAAGTGTGTTGCATTATGAGGATAAAAAGTGTCCAACTTGTGCCTACATGTTGACTCACTTTACAAAACATCATGTGATCAAATGTCATAAATGTTTTCGTTAAACAGATGTTAAACAACGCTGATCTGAACATTGCTGTAAGACAACCATTACAGTTTCTGACCTTCAGATGTTTCAGAAGCCCCTTCCCTGTCACTCTACTGTTGACTGATATTGACTAACCGCTTAAACGCACACTGTATCTCTGCTCTCTGATAGGGTGGCATAATGGATAGGGAGGGGCTTGAAGTGAACAGCACCCTCACCAATAAAAGGCTCTCAATCACCAGATCACCTGAACACTCAGAGCCCACAGCCAATTCTAATTCCTCTCTCATCAGAGGGGGCAACAAGGATGAACAGGTGAGTGTCTCTGTGTAGAGATAAACAGAGAGGATATGATCTATTTAGATAAGTTATAGAACAGTTATAGAACCCAGTGGCCTCAATGTTTTTGAAGTCTACAGTTCACTTACCAATCAAGAATTACCCAAATCGGACAAACACCATATTTTGATGGCATGCAGAATTCTATGAAAATGTTTTATGTACAACGCCAAACCAGAATTCATGCTGGACAGAATTAGAAAGCAATTTTCAAACCTTCCATAGCAAAGGCTTCAGCAATAGAGAGATAAAGCTGGAAAAAAAAAAACTTTAGCCAGCTGTTTCTGGGGCTCTGTCCAGAAACACAAGCTCACCCCAAAGAGCCTCAGGAAAGCAAAATAGAATAAAACATTTTTTTACCGAATACCTGAACCAACTGGAATGCAATCTGGCACTAAACTGCAAGTACAGTCGTGGAATACTGATCACTGGCAGACCCAACATATGTGCAAACTCTGTAGGCAGACCTGGCTGTCTAGAGAAGACAGTCCATGAGCACACTGCTGACAAAGTGTGGGAAATGGACTTCCTAACCTCATGCACATGCTTCTCATGCTCCATTAAATTTAACTGAACTGAAGTGAGAGAGTATTAAAGAAAGATAATACCATTACATACCATTACATTTCCTTTATCCTTGTCTGTTTCTTGAACTCAGCCCAGCCTGAACGGCCAGACGGATCTCCACACCATTTCCGACCAGAACGACTGTCAGCAGATCGCCAGTAGCTCTTTCTGTCCGGTGCTCCAGGCTGGTCCTGGTTCTAGAGGCTGTAGCCCAGTCCAACGAGAGCCAGACAGGCCCCACAGGACTCACAGTTCTGGGCCTGTCTGTTTGAGGGCCTCCCCCTCTTCAGCCAGCTCCAGCCCCACACCTAACAACTCCCTCCGCCCCCCCTGCTTCAAGCCCCACCCACAGCCAACCACCCTTTACCCGTGCAGGGAGTGTACCAAGTAAGATCATCATCATCATAGTCAATACAATTTTACAGCCGCGACATAGCCCAGTCATACATGCATACATTTGGCGTATTAGGCAGCCCGACGAGGTCAAGCCCTGAATACTGGTGTTGCAGAAGAGCCATCCACAACCAATGGAGCTATGTTTCAGACCTGATATTCAACCAACACCCTCCTCCTCCCTCTCATTCCTCAGGGTTTTCTCTAAAGTGAAGAGTCGTAATGCCCACATGAAAACCCACCGCCAGCAAGACGGACACAGACATCTGGAGCAGCTGGACTGACTATAAAACCTGAAGGACTTAACTGCCCCTAGACTATCTCTGCCTATAACCTGGAGGACTAGATATTTACTGCCCCTAAATGTTCCCTGACTTAATAACCTGGAGGACTAGACATTTACTGCCCCTAAACATTCCCTGACTGTATAACTAGCTCTCTACTGTCCTCTAGTGTCTGTCTCACCACCGAGAGGGGTAGCATTGTACTACCCTCTAGTGTCCATCTCCAGACATAACGCATGTACACTTTAGTAATGTTGCAGTTTTTTCCAGAGCAGTTTACAGTTGTGAAAGCAGACCTTTTCATATAGGCTTCTTGTGGTTGTCAAACCCACAACCCTAGCATTGCAAGGGACATGCTGTACTGACTGAGATTCACAAGACTGTGGGTTAACAAAAACCCTCCACTAGCCCCCCGTCTCTCCATATATTTCTAATCAAATAAAGCCCTTTTTACATCAGCAGTTGTCACAAAGTGCTTTTACATAAAACCCAGCCTGAAAGCCCAAGCAACAGCAGTGTTGTTCAGTGAATTTCAACAATGTCAAAGTTAGCATTCCTGATTCAACTCATCATCAATCCGAGTTAAGTCAGTTTTACAACAAAATAACTGCAGAAATGTTTCTGGGCCCCAGGGGAGAACTTTGAAATTCACTGATAGATACAGACGTCTGAGTTTGTCTCTTTACACAGTGACTTTTGTGTGTTTATTCACTGTTATAAAAGTCTGTAGTAGTTCACATAATCTCTTGGCCCATATAAAGGAGGTTATCTGACTGTGATTTCCTATGGTAACTACCATTTTCCTGAAGTATCCTGTTGAACACCTGTTTGTGTTTTATTTTTGCTGCAATTATTATGTTTCTATTTAATTCCCTACTGTGGTGTATTACTGCAAGTTCTTAATTTTTTTCCACAGATAGTTCTACAAAGAGTGGACATTATTAGAGCAAGTCTTTTATTTTATCTTAGCTTTTTTAAACTTAGTTTATGTACATTGAGGAGAATTCTGTGTTCTCAAAGCCTCTACAAAAGAAAAAATCAACCCGACCTAGGTCTAGCCACGGATCTCGGATAGGTGTTAGGTGGGTTAATGTGAAATACCGACTGTATGCCGAATTATATTATAAAATATATTCAAGATAATAGGACTAAATAATAAATATATTAATTCATGCAATTTTCACTTCGTCAAGGACTTGGAAAAACAAAATTCAAGTACGCTACAAGCGGCCTCGTTTTTTTCTTCATTGCTGCAATAGGCTACACCCCGTCAACAATGTAAAGTAATGTTTTGGACAGCTAAGCTGAATTATTCTTTTGATCTTATTAAATTGAAATTGTTTAATGGTTGTTTGTGGTGATCCCATGTATTCATTTATAATTTAGAGACAGCGTGAACTTTAGTTAATGTCAATTCCTGCCCTTAACACACTATAAAAAGAAAATGTTTTTTATTAAGACTATATAAAAGTATCAAAGTTCTCTACGCTTTGTGTGGTGGGAATGTTTAGCTGATCTGATCCCGCAATGTGTGGATTTCCGTCGTTCCAAAGGTCTGCTTCAGGTTGCACCTCACGAGCACGCCTGCGAAACACCGGACATGTTGCGACGGAAATGTTCAAAATCTAACAATAAGTCATTCAGTTCTGCTTCAGAGGAACTGACAAGAATAGTCGAGTTTGTAGAGCTTCAGTACGACGACGAGGATGGGGAAAAAGTAGGGGGGGTGGATAGAAAGAAGACCCCGCAGGAGACAGCCCCTTGGACTAGAGACACGGGTATTGAGGGTGAGCGCGATGGCCCAGGAAAACCGACCAGTCCTACTCGGAAAACTTCCAGAGAAGTTCACATCGCCTTCCTACCAGACAGATACAAACCTCTTCTTGAGGAGCAGAGCAGTGAAGGAATAGAGGAGAGGATAGAGGGGAAGAAGAAGAGGACAAAAGAGAAACACAAGAAGTATAGAAAGGTAGGCGTTTATCGGGGAACCCGAACCTGGTTCAACATATTGCCTAGAAAATATCATGTTTTATATTTTGCTTTGGGTAGTTAAGATTGTTTATTGGGTTGATATAGACATTCACTGTGTCCTGGAACTGATTTATTTCATGTTGCTGTGTCACTCATCCAGTTAAATATTCACTAACTGGTGAACTGTGTTTACATATTGTACATGCTATGCATACTGTTGAATCAATGACTGTAATAAGGCCACCAGCAGCAAAAACGTTCTCTCACCGCATAAATGATTTTAATGTTGTGCCAACTCACAATATTGCAGATAGTTATCTATTTTTTATAGGTTTAGGTGGTGCAAGGGTGCTCAATATCTAGAGGTTGGCCAAATGGTCAGAAGGGGGCGGGTCAAGGACCGGGTGTTTTTATTTTTTATTTTACCAGGTAAGAACTAGGCCTACCAGGAACACATTCTTAGTTACAATCACAACCTGGGGAGAAACTAGGGTAAGTTAACTACCATGCTTGAGGACAAAATGAAAGATTTATTTTCACATTACTGTTTCTGGGATTCTATCTCACAACCTTTCAATGTGCTCTATCTTATTTGCTTTATGCTGCCCCTAGGTTGGTTTACGTATAAAGGTGAGTGGGTTAGCTGTTTCTCAGGAGAGTTACTGCAGAGCAGCAAACTGAATAAATCAGCACTAAGCTCTTACAGTACATTTGACACTGAGAACTGGTCCACAACACACTCACACAGTTACACACTCACACCCAGTCTGATCATTTCCTCAAATCTCAGTTATTTACCTAATAGCCTGAAGTCTTCCTACTGTTTTGTCAAAGCTTGTTGATTGCGTACCCTGTGTGTGTGTGTGTGTGTGCATGTATCTGACTGCGCGTGTCTGACACTGTCTTCATGACCCCTGTCTCGTTAGAATGTGGGGAAGGCTCTGCGCTTCGGCTGGAAATGTCTGGTTGCCGGGTTACAGAGCTTGGCGAGTGGATACGCTACGCCCCTTTCGGCTACAGCTACACTGGTGACCAACGTCCACAGAACTAACCGCTAGAAGTGATGGGAGCAGGACTGGACTAACAAACACACAGTTTCAACTGTACTGTTCTTTGCCTTTAGGCCAGCACCATATATGACTAGTGGTTTCCAGGATGAAATCGGGCTGTTATGTAATGTTAACCTCGCTTGTTTAGCTTTACTCTGATGACATGATCACATTTTGAAATGCTTGAAAATGTGTTTGTAATGAATGCTTTTATTTGATGTTTAGGCTAGGCTACTAATTTTTTATTTTTTTTTGTTTATTGGAATTTCAACCGAGAAGTTAATTGAGACAAAGAAGAACTAAGGAACAACTGTAGATAGATAGCAAGAGCGAGACTGAAATGGCCATCGAATTAAAGTTATAAAATAATAATAATATTTGTTTACTAATACTGATGTGATAATATGCCTTTATTTTGTAGTACTAATAAGCATAAACATTGTGGCGTTAATAGGCCTTTATTCTGTGACAGTAGTAGGCCTTAAAACTATAGTATTTATATAGTAGCCTTAAGTATCGACCTTAATACCATAGTAAGAATAGGCTTTATTTCTGTGTGCCTTAATACTTTAGTAAAAATAGGCTATGCCTATATATTGTAGTAATATGCTAAAATAAACCTAAATACTGTGGTAATATGGGCTTCGTCATTCACAAACAGGTCTAGTTTGATACAAAACTACATTCCTTAAACAAATGAATATTTGCTTAAAACAATGAGGACGCCTAAAACAAGTGAGGAATGGAGTTGAAAGGTGGGAGTCTATACGTTTCCAAACGTATTCACAGTCATATGGATAGAAATGCCTCATCTGAAGCATGACTAATCAAAAAATATTGTCCTTCATTAGCGCAGGCATCCCAATTGCTTGTCTTTGCAGTAAAGGTTCACACAAGTCTGAATCCCATACCTACACTTTACATTAGAGAAAAATGAACTCATGTCACATTATGAACTAGTTACAGCAGAGGTATTCACATTTTACTAGCGGCGACAGGTAGTTTTAATTAGGCGACAGGAAGTTTTAATTAGGGGGGCAAAACGGAGGCTAGGTCCAGGCAGGGTTGCTGATCACCGGGGACGAGCCGAAAACTTGCATACTGCCTTGCTTGTGTACATTACGAAATGGAGAATAAAAATGCACTTGGTAGAAAAAACGTAAAAAATAATAATCTTACTACTTTCCATGGCGTTTGAATTTACAACGGCTTGTTCGAGAGGCACCACGCAGAAATGTGGCCGTCAATCACGGGAAATGTGAGCGCTGCCTGCGTCTCGCTCGATATGTTTAGGTAAGTAGGCCTGACATAAACTCGGGTTTGAGTTTAGGCGCGTGACTCTACGAACGGTCACTCCACGCATTGCCACCAGGGTCCTGGGTTGAAATCACGTGGTGGCCAATAAAAAAGTGCGCACAAAATGGGACATGAAGAGGAAAAGGAGGAACTTCTGTGAGGTCCAGATTATAATTTGCGTGCATTAAGGTTACAGGCCTGGCGCTAGGATGAAGTGACTAAGGGGCCAGTTAAAAGGGGCGATTTTTTTTTGGGCAGGGTGCTAAATTCAACTGAGAGAGGCTAAAACCCCTTCTTGCCCGGTCAAGTAATTATGCTTCAAGGGATGTGGTATAAGGACAATTTATCAGGGCTAATGACATGATAATTAAGCAAGATGTATTTTGGGAACACCTACTAGAGTGAGAGGGGTCTGGCCAGGTCTGACGTCTGTTCCCTGTCTACGGTTTCCTCTTGTGCAGAACAAGGGAGCGTTCAGAGAGATTCTTAAACAGTAATACACGTAGTCCGTGTGTGCAGACCGATCGCTGCCAGAGGATGGGGCTAGAAGTCTATTGACTGTTGTATAAATGGTTAAGTCACAGTTCACTGACGTATTAAGGTGAAAAATGAAGACCAACCTCAATTTAAACCATAACATTATTGAACACGTCCCATTTCTTTGTGTTTGTTGCATTCCACAGGCATAAGTATCCTAGAATTAAACTACATCCTTACAATGGTTTGTGTGTGTTGCTTTCCACAGGCACTTGCATTAAACTGCATCCTTACAATGGTTTGTGTGCCTGAGGTGTGTGTGTGTGCGTGCGTGCGTGCGTGCGTGCGTGCAGAGGGGGCGGAGGGGGGTCGACGACCACTTTAGGTAGGTAGCTATTTATTCACCCCAGCAGACCTCGTAATGATTACAGTTTGCGGTTACATCACGTGCTGACAAGAAAGTTGACAGGAGTTCCAGGAGTTGCCCGGTGTAGTCTACTCAAGATCTCAACCAGGGAGTAAACAACCCTGCAGCCGGGCAGATAGCGAGGGAAGCGATAGCGAGGGAGAAACAAGGTGAAACAGAAGTGTCCATGGCTCCATTGCAACTCGCGGTTTACTGGCGACTCGCTCTCATATTTATCTTCACGGCGTTTATATTTTTAGTCGACGTCTTCACGGTCAGCCGGACATCCTACTTGTGTACTAACTTCTCCAGAGAGCTGGGGGCTGAAAAGCGAAGCCGCGGAGAGGTCCCTTCTGACGCAAGCACACAAAATCATTCAACATCCGAGGAGCACGAGGGGAACGGGTCACTCCAATTGGTATCTATACACACGCAAGATGAGATCACGTGGTGGAACGATACGAAAAGGGAAAATGTGAGTAAACTCTTGCCTAGCGACTTGACTGAAATTCCCTACAGCAATTATTGTATCAGGATGATTGGCAGTTATTATGATTGTCTTAATCAGCGTAAACAGCAATTATGCTGCATGAATAGATTCCTTTGGCGTAATTAACTGTAATTCGATTGTTACAGTTTGCATGGCATTCACCAATAATCATCTGACTACGAAACAGGTGCTTTAGGTTTAGTAACAATGAAACACATCCTGATTTTCATATTCACAATTTGTTGCAAAAGTGATATAATCTATGTTGGTCTTCAAAGTAACTGCAAGTGAACATTTCACGTTCAGATGTTCATATTCAGATTATTTTGTGGACAAAGCATATATTGGAGAAAAAAGCCCCACCTAAAAAATACCATTGAGTGTGATGTAATACTTGAATGGCCAAGCTAAAAAATCCTTTAGGATTTTCTAGCATGATTTGCAGTCATCCTATCAGATTGTTATTTTTCATACTACTTAAACACACTCAGATAATGTGTCCCATTCATCACTGCTGTTTGTTAAGAAACATTCATCACTGGTGTTTGCATTGAGAAGCAAGTTGAGTCAAGTCGTTTTCTAATCCTAAACCCATTCTGTGAAAAGGCAGACCATGCATCAAGAAAATGAAACTACATCAGTATCTCCCAGGGAAGCATACATACATAATAGTACAATATTCAAGTGGCATGGTTTTTGGTGCCAGACAGGCCGGTCTGAGTATTTCACAATCTGCTCAGTTACTGGGATTTTCACGCACAACCATTTCTAGGGTTTACAAAGAATGGTGTGAAAAGAAAAAACATCCAGTATGTGGCAGTCCTGTGGGCGAAAATGCCTTGTTGATGCTAGAGGTCAGAGGAGAATGGGCCGACTGATTCAAGCTGATAGAAGAGCAACTTTTTGTTGCTTTCTGTTGGGACATTCAGATGGTAGAGTCAGAATTTGGCGTAAACAGAATGAGAACATGGATCCATCATGCCTTGTTACCACTGTGCAGGCTGGTGGTGGTGGTGTAATGGTGTGGGGGATGTTTCCTTGGCACACTTTAGGCCCCTTAGTGCCAATTCGGCATCGTTTGAATGCCACGGCCTACCTGAGCATTTTTTCTGACCATGTCCATCCCTTTATGACCACCATGTACCCATCCTCTGATGGCTACTTCCAGCAGGATAATGCACCATGTCACAAAGCTCGAATCATTTCAAATTGGTTTCTTGAACATGACAATGAGTTCACTGTACTGAAATGGCCCCCACAGTCACCAGATCTCAACCCATTTGAGCATCTTTGGGATGTGGTGGAACGGGAGCTTCGTGTCCTGGATGTGCATTCCACAACTGCAAGATGCTATCCTATCAATATGGGCCAACATTTCTAAAGAATGCTTTCAGCACCTTGTTGAATCAATGCCACGTAGAATTAAGGGCAGTTCTGAAGGCGAAAGGGGGTCAAACATAGTATTAGTATGGTGTTCCTAAAAATCCTTTAGGTGAGTGTATATATATATATATATATATATATATATATATATGTATGTATATATATATAATTACTACTATCCACTAGTACTAAACAGTTACTACTGTCTTCTACTACACATGTACTACTACTACTAATTACTATTGTTTTACACAACATTTTTGAGAGGACCTAAAATAGTTCCACTGCCACCACCTCTGTTGTCTTTTGTAAACTATGTGTATTACGAATTATGACTTTTTCAGTGGTGGACAATTCACTGATTAGAATACACTCGCTACTTAGCTGTGTGTGTTTGTTTCACCAAGCGACGTATATACAAACTGTAAGTCGCTCTGGGTTAAATTACTTAATTGTAAAATGTTAATGTGTCGCAGGGAACAGAGTGTCTGGACCCGGAGGTTCTATCGTACGGCCAGACCTTGTTTATGACTGGCCTTCTGGTGGGATCGCTGTTCGGTGGAGCCGTCTCTGACAGGTGACATACACACACAATGTGCCAAAAATCACAGTCTTTCTGGCTGTCGAAATGCAGTAGCCCAGATGATACAATCCAATATAGTATAGCACATGCAAGGTTTGTGTGTTTCTTCTCTGTGTGTACCCAGGTACGGCAAACGGGTGCTACTGCTGGTGTGTGTGTGTGTCAACCCTGTGACGTCTGCACTGCCGGCAGTCCTTCATCACGCTGTCTTCTTCCTCGCCCTGCGCTGTCTGGCCGGCGTGTCCTGCTGCTGCATAAATATCTGTAGTTTCAGCCTGGGTAACACACGCACAAATACACACATACACACACATAAATACTCGTGCACAAACACACACACACACGCACAAACACACACATACACACACACATGCACAAACACACACACATAAATACACACGCACAAACACACACACAAGCACATAAATACATACGCACACACACACATAAATACACACGCACAAACATACACACAAGCACACACACATACACAAACACACGCACACACACGCACAAGCACATAAATACACACAAACAAACACACGTACACGCACGCACACATGCGTGCGCACGCAAATTGAGTATTAAAAGATCATTCCAGAGAGGATGGGTCTGTCAGAAGTGAGGATGGGGAGGGGTTCACCACTCTGTGAAAGAATGTGTACCGTGGGCAAATTGTGCAGCAATTTGAGAATAACATGTCTCTGAATAACGTTTCTCTGTACGCGAGGGACACAGGGGAAAACCAGTACTGGATGGCTGTGATCTTCAGGCACTCAGGTGGCACTGCATTAAAAACAGACACGATTCTGTATTGGAAATAACTGCATGGGCTCAGGATCACTTCCGCGAACCATTGTCTGTGAACACAGTACGTCGCTCTACCATGCAAAGAAGAAACCAGATATAAACAAGATCCAGAACCGTCGCTGCCTTCTCTGGGTCCGAGCTCATTTAAGATGGACTGAGTGCATGTCTTGTGTCCTGTGGTCAGAAAAATAAAAATTGGAAAATATTTTTGAGAATCATGGACGCCGCATCCATGTGGACTAAAGAGGAAAGGGACCATCCATCTTGGTATCAGTGCACAGTTCAAAAGCCAGCATCTGTGATGGTATGGGGGTGCATTAGTGCACATGGCATGGGTGACTTGCACATCTGGCACATCTGGTTTTGGAGCAACATATGCTGCCATTCAAGCAATGTCTTTTTCAGGGAAGGCCTTGCTTATTTCAGCAAGACAATAACACAAACACACTTACAAAAATATATGTTTGTCTTTCTGTCCTTGTGGGGACCTTAGACCCAGAAATCCATGTTTCCTATTCCCTAGAATTAACATTGCCCCAATCTTCAAGTAGTGGACATTAGGACCCATAACCAAAGGCTGCAAGTTTAAATCCCAAGGAGAACATTTTGCTGAGCTGCCCTTGAGCAACACACTTGACCCTAATTGCTCCAATGTCATGGCCAATAATGACCGTGGGCATGACCCCACTGTCAGAGGTCGCCTGAGGGGCACTTGGAACAAACAACAGAGCAAAACAAAATGTCCAAGAAGAGACAAAGACAAGCACCCCGAGGACCTCCCCCATCACTGTCTCTGTGTGTCTGTTTAGGGGTGGAGTGGAGTCTCCCCAAGCATCGCATGTGGCCCCCGGCACTCCTGTCCTTCTCCTTCAGCCTGGGCATGATCGTCATGGCTCCGCTGGTCTACCTCACACACACTTGGGTCCAGCTGCACCTGGCGTTGGCCATACCCCAGATCGTCTGTCTGCCGGCCTTCTTGTGAGTATACACACACACACACACACACACACACACAGAGCCACAAACACACCATCACACACTTACTGTCAGCCTGCCCTGAAATTTCCCCTGTCCGTCTGGGCAGCCTGGTAGCGTTGTGAACACTCTGTACAGTTCATACCACTGGCGCTTCCTGTTTCAGTTTTTGCCTGTAGGCAGGGGTGAGCAGAATTGAATTGTGGGGCAGGAGTGTCAGGGAAGGCCATAGAAGCAGTTCTGAAATGGAGGACAACAGTGGCCAAGCAAGTTGAATTCCCTCCATGTGTGACATTTGGGGATCACCTTCCTGAAACTCCCTGAAACAAAGGACTCTGATTGGTATCACCAGTGAAAGTGACTGATGAGAGTTTGTGTGGAATGTGACGGAGTATTACTTGATTATGCAGCATTCCAGGTGGGGAGAGGTAAATTGTTTTAACAAAAGTTCAAAGTACTAATTATGCACACACACATACACCCACCCACACACACACACACACACACACACACACTGGCTAAGCCATTTAAATGGGGACACCAAAGTTAACAGTCCTTAAAAAAATCTAACTTTTACTACTCCTAACCCTAAACCTTACCCTAACCCCAAAGCTGAAACCTGAATTATTTGCTGCTAAAAACATTGCTTATAATTCTCTTTTATTTCTGTCAATACAAGATGGGCTTTTCTTAAAAGCAGTAGGCTGTACCAAGTGTAATCCATTCTAACTTGGCATGAATTTCACACTTGTCATATATAGGATCAAGTTCTTAGCTTTTACATGCCAGATGAATGACTGGATGTTTCCTGGAATAATAGCTAAACTCCCCCATACCGAGCAGGTATGACAGGTGAATACACATTCATACACTCATTAGCAACTATAACAAAATCAAAATTCAATGTGGTTTTGTGTTAAAATCAATCAACAGTCTTATGTGTTATAATCAATCAACATTGTTTGTTGATGGTGAGCCGTGTGTTTTGACCACGCCCACATGTGTGATCAGGAAGAAACCTGCAGCGTATCGTGGTCCTATCAGTATTGACCCCCCCCCCCAGCGTATCATGGTCATATCAGTGTTGACCCCCCCACCATCTCTCCCTCCCTCCTAGCTATATTCCTGAGTCTCCTAGCTGGCTGCTTGTGAAGAGGAGAACAGACACCCTGGAGAAGTACAGCAGACACAGTCCAGAAGACAAACGCTTTTTAGACCTGGTACACACACACACACTCACACACTCACACACACAGATACCCCGATCCAACCCAGTCATCGACCAGTGTTGTTGGCTAGTCAGCTCAGATTCATCAAACTACCCAGTCAGTCTGTGTTCAGCAGAGGGCTTCTGTTCCCCACCTCCCCAACACCACCACCAACACCATCTCTACAGCTCAACACCACCACCAACACCATCTCTATAGCCCAACACCACCACCAACACCACCTCTATAGCCCAACACCACCACCAACACCACCTCTATAGCCCAACACCACCACCAACACCATCTCTACAGCTCAACACCACCACCAACACCACCTCTATAGCCCAACACCACCACCAGCACCACCTCTATAGCCCAACACCACCACCAACACCATCTCTACAGCTCAACACCACCACCACAATAGCCCAACACCACCTCTACAGTCCAGCACCACCACCAACACCATCTCTACAGCCCAACACTACTACCAACACCATCCGCATAGCATCTACAGCTCAACTCTACTGCCCCCCACCATCTCCTCATACATTTCACCAGTCTTACACAGTTGTCAGTCCTATTGTTTCATTACTTTCCAGTAAATAACTCAAGTGTTTATTTCTAATTGAACTATATGCGCCCACACTGTTGTTGAACCAGAAAATGGTGACTAATGGTAAATGTGGTCTGTGTGGTCTGTTTGTGGTCTATTTGTGGTCTGTGGGGTCTATTTGTGGTCTGTTTGTGGTCTGTGTGGTCTGTTTGTTTCCAGCTGTTAGACACAAGGACCGAGCAGGACGTCCCCCTGGACACACTTACACCAGACAGTGACACACACACAACTGACAGCAACACACACATACCTGAGAAATACACCCACACTCCTGACAAAGAAACACACACACCAAAGACAGCTACTCCATCCCAGGAGGAACACACACTCTCCGATTTAGGACACATGAGGAGTCCCACCATCCTCTTGCGACTGGCCATCATGGGTTACATTGGGTAGGTGTTTATGTGTATGGTGTATGTGTAGTATATAATGTGTGTGTATGGTGTATGTGTAGTATATAATGTGTGTGTATGGTGTATGTGTAGTATATAATGTGTGTGTATGGTGAATGTGTAGTATATAATGTGTGTGTATGGTGTGTGTGTGTAGTATATAATGTGTGTGTGTGGTGTGTGTGTGTAGTATATAATGTGTGTGTATGGTGTGTGTGTGTAGTATATAATGTGTGTGTAGTATATAATGTGTGTGAATGGTGTATGTGTAGTATGTAGTGTGTGTGTATGGTGTGTATAGTGGGTGTACTGTACATGGTGGGTCTGTGTTGTGTGTGTGTGCGTGTGTAGTATTTGTGTATATATCTGTACGGTGTGTCTGTGTAGTGTGAGTATAGTGTGTGTGTCTGTGTAGGGTGTGTGTTTAACAAAAGTTGTCCGGACTATTTGACAATTCTGTTCTGTGTGTGTGTGTGTGTAAGGTTAGCATCAGCTCTGACCTACTACGGGATCTGTATGAATGTGGGGCGGTTCGGGGTGGACGTCTTCCTGGCTCAGTTCTTCAGTGGCCTATCAGAGACCCCCTGCCTGCTTGTTCCATTTCTATTGGCCCGGTGTGGCAGACGTCCAACCAGCATGTTGTCTCTGCTCCTTAGTGGCTCCTTCTGTCTGCTATCCCTGTTGGTATCACGCTTCTGTGGTAAATAAACACACACACATTCACACACACTGAAATGCAGACACACACACACACACACAGAAAAACAGCCACACAAACACACACACTGAAATGCAGACACACACACAAACACACACACACACACTTTCACATACACTGAAATGCAAAAACACATCCACACACACTGAAATGCAGATACACAAACACACACACACTGAAAAAAAGCCACACACATACACACACACTGAAATGCAAACATATTTCCACACACACACACTGAAAAACAGACACACACACACAGAAAAACAGACACACTCACACAGAAAAACAGACACACTCACACAGACATAATACACAGCCTCATACACTGACAACCACATACGCACACAGCCACAAAACAAAAACACATTCACACACAGCCATGTACATCACATGTACAAAGCGCACACACATTTCAAAGGCTTGTATAATTGTGTATGTATGTGTTTGTGTATATGTGTGTGTGTATAGATATTCCGGTCCTGGTTATGGCTCTGGCCCTGGTAGGGAAGCTGTGTATGCAGACCACTGTCTTTGTCTCTCTGCTGTACGGCATTGAACTCTTTCCAACCGTCATCAGGTATGCTGTTTCCCTGTCTGTCTCCCTGTCTGTCTCCCTGTCTGTCTCTCTGTCTGTCTCCCTGTCTGTCTCCCTGTCTGTCTCTCTGTCTGTCTCCCTGTCTGTCTCCCTGTCTGACTGCTTCTGTCAGTCTGTCTCTCTTGGAATCTTTGTGTGTTTTTGTGTGAGTCCATTTATTGGGCAAAAGGTTAGGAGTTAAATTTAGGGGTAGGTTGTAGGGTTAGTTGAAGGTTCACTGGGAAAAATGTTGTCCCAGGATAGATAGATAAACGATAGATATTCATAAAGGACAGATATTTATATAGGATAGGGATTCATAAAGGATAGGGATTCATCAAGGATAGGGATTCATAAAGGATAAGGATTCATCAAGGATAGGGATTCATAAAGGATAGGGATTTATAAAGGATAAGGATTCATTAAGGATAAGGATTCATCAAGGATAAGGATTCATAAAGGATAAGGAATCATAAAGAATAGGGATTCATAAAGGATAGGGATTCATAAAGGATAGGGATTCATAAAGAATAGGGATTCATAAAAGATAGGGATTCATATATCTTGTGACATACCTTCATTTAGAGGACCAGTCAGTCAATCCTGATCCACTTCCCTCACGTGGATCAAAGTGTGTCCTGTTCATCTCCATGCTTTACTAACAGACTGCCTGTCCATTTATGTAATGTGTGTATGTTTGAGATATGAGGGTGTTTTTGTAAGTACTTTTGTAAGTGTGGGGTTAGTGTTTGTCTGTCACTGGTTGGGGTTTATTCTGACTGTGTGTGTGTGTCTGTGTGTCTGTGTGTTTATGTGTTTCAGACAGAAGTGTGTGGGGTTTGTCTGTCACTGGTTGGGGTTTATTCTGACTGTGTGTGTGTGTGTCTGTGTTTCAGACAGAAGTGTGTGGGGTTTGTCTGTCACTGGTTGGGGTTTATTCTGACTGTGTGTGTGTGTGTGTCTGTGTGTTTATGTGTTTCAGACAGAAGTGTGTGGGGTTAGTCTGTCACTGGTTGGGGTTTATTCTGACTGTGTGTGTGTGTGTGTCTGTGTGTTTATGTGTTTCAGACAGAAGTGTGTGGGGTTAGTCTGTCACTGGTTGGGGTTTATTCTGACTGTGTGTGTGTGTGTCTGTGTGTTTATGTGTTTCAGACAGAAGTGTGTGGGGTTTGTCTGTCACTGGTTGGGGTTTATTCTGACTGTGTGTGTGTCTGTGTGTTTATGTGTTTCAGACAGAAGTGTGTGGGGTTGGTGTGTCTGTGTTACAGGCTTGGCTGTATTCTTAATGCAGTCATCAGTCCCAGTGGGGAAACCATCCCAGTGGCCTCCATGATTATTTTTGGGAGTGGCCCCATTATTGGGGCGGGACTTTGTCTCTTGCTACCGGAGACCAGTGGTGTGCCGCTCCCTGATTCGCTGGCGGACTGTGACAGACAGCCTAGACTTTCCCTATCAACCCTGCCACACGTTTGGTCATCATGCCTCAGACGGTAAGAGACCTTTGACACATGCATGCGCGTCCCAAACACCCGCAAACACTTCTATGATAGGGAATTACCGCATGTGTGTACTGTATAATCTGGAATATTTGCCTATGGGTCATCACTTGGCTTACAAGTCACTGTGCCTTCCTGTCTGACAAGTGACGAATTACATGGAAGATAGAGTTGTTTAACTGAGAAAGGCTCCTGCCCTGAGGGACACCACACTGTATGTAGGATTTTATGAGACGCTCCTGTTGGAAACCAGCCGTTTCGTAAAGTGGCTGAAATTATGACCTCGTACCCAGTCGTCAAGGGACATTAATTCAATTATTCACTGCAGCAATTTGGTAGTCGGTTGTTCATGATGTTACAGACTCTGTCTTCATAACTCAATCTCAAAGAAACTTCCGGTCGTGCCTCTGCTTTCTAGGCATCGCAACCGGAATACACATCTCAGTACTGTAAGCCCCGTTGGCTAATTACTGTCGCGCTTTGAATGAACGTGACTTCCTGTA
Source organism: Esox lucius (assembly GCF_011004845.1). Lineage (NCBI taxonomy): Eukaryota > Metazoa > Chordata > Actinopteri > Esociformes > Esocidae > Esox > Esox lucius. Next base: position 5,229,783 of record NC_047583.1, read on the forward strand.
TAGAGACGGTCTGTCGTGAACTGAACATACTTCCAACGCTCCTCTTGAAGAACACTCTCTGGGTTCTATTTGTAGAGAAACTCTCCAACCATGGAATGGCCAATTATAATAAATAACATCACTGGCTGCGGTGAAATTTAAACTACAGCTCCAACTATAATCTTATTATCCATTTGGATTACCTAATCACCGGCTCTCTGAGCTCTGTGCAGTACAATTTCAGTGATTTTTTCCTTCATATTTCTTGAAATGAATGTCTCCATGAGTTCTCTAAGAACAGGGAGAGAACTGACTGGGCGGGTTTTAGATCTGGCAAGGTGTTAGTGAGTTCAGGTACTTGCTTGGTACACTGAGCTCAGAGGTGGGGCTGCTGGTGGCTTCAGACCGATTGGGCCTTATCAGTTATCACTGTGTTACTGTTATGCTGCATGATGCGTCTTTCCCTACTAGTGGTACCTCATTCCCTCCCACAGGGAACAAAGGTCATGTTCATAAAAATGAACCGTCAACTTCAATAAACTATGGATATGAATTTGATTTACTGCCCATAATATTTTTTGAGGTTGGCATTGATACATTGTTTTTGGTTGTGGTTCATTTTGTTTTTAATAATATCTATTTTTTTCCTTGTTCTTGTTTGTAATGTTTATTTGCAACATTTCTTAATTGACATCAGTCCAGTCTCATCTACTGACTAGTTTGCCAACTTTTGCGGATCACTTTTCAAGTCTCTGTAACTCCAAATTCGTTATTACTCCAAGGGCTATAAGTGTTCTCACAGTTAATTTCGTAACAGGAACATGTCTGTCAACAACTGTCAAGGATAATTGTACAAACAACAATCAAGTGCTCCATCTTGAATCGCGTTCACACATCAGAGCAGAGTACATGTTTTAGATCTTCAAAAAAAGGAAATGTTTTGGATGAGCTCTTAAAAAATGACTTCAAGCCTTTGGTTCTTTTGGCTTTCGCTGTTATTGCCACAACAACTAATGGGAACTGGAATTGCTTTGTAGCAACGTTTTGCAACACTAGTGAAGATACAATCAATATACGTTGATATCCCAGATATCTAACACTGTTGGGAAACACTACTTGGTTGAGTGATAACCCATCTCAAATAACAGGCAACTAGATGATAAGAGTCAATGTTCAGGTCACCAAGAAAACATTTCTATGTTAGGGTCAGAGACCTTATCAAACATCACGCACAAACTCTCCATACCTTGAAAGTTAGTGTTTAGAAGCTTATAGACGAGGCCTAAAAAAAGAAGTTTTAAGTGAGGCAGGTGTACAAGCAACCTCAGAACTTCTTAATTTGAAATATTTTATCTAAGCATTACAAGAACATGGCTCTGAATATATATACTGCAACAACTTCATGTTATATTGCTGTATTTTTACTGCTGTATTATCAAATATGCTATCTAAACTGGTCAGGGAAATGGCTTAAGTAATTTTGTAATTATTATGTGAGATTATAAAATGTCTTATTTCAATGACTGTTTCTAAAGCTACATACTATATATTTATATAGGCTATCTTTAACTATTTCCTGTTGATTTATGTAAAACTGAACTAATAATTATAATATTCTTAATTTTTTATAATTATATGTCAGATTATTACAGAATTCATTGTTCAGGAATTAAAAGATTTGTAATAGCAAAATATTAGAAATAAAAATTAGGGTAAAGGTTAGGGTTTGTACTTATAGGGAGTCACCCCATAGATATTTAACCTGTCAGCACAAGAAAAAAACTATTTCTCCAGCTGATGTTCACAGAAAATCATACAGCTGAGATCAATGTTAGAAATGGGGTTAGTTAGGTGTAAGCATTAGGGGTTAGATTAGGGTTTATGTATAAAGATAGGGTTGTTTACGTTCATTTTAGGGTTTAGAGGTTAGGGAATAGGGAAAACAGAAGGATAGAAAAACATGTGTCTGTGTGTAACATAACTTCTAATTTCAGATCAGCTATTTACTCTGTCTCCATTTCCATTTCCCCTCCTCCCTGTAGCAACATGTAATATGATCTCTTTCAACCTCTGAATTCTGGCTGCCTGTTTCAGTTTGGTCAGAGTTCAAAGGAAGATTGTACATTTCGACACATTTTCTGGTTCATTTAAAAAGCTAAATCCAAGTTTTGTATTTTTGTGAGTCTGCTGTTTTGTAAGACCACTGGATAACATCTTGATACAGCCCCAGACTGAGAAGGCCATTGAAACAGAGACACACTGTGGGTTTAAGTCTTCCCGGCTGTAATGTGTGTGTGACGTATGTTTGTGTTTTCTGACAGGCGTTCAGCTAACGCCCAGGCAGCCAAGGCCTGTCCATTCCTGACGGACCCAGAGGCCTCCCACAATCCACAGGAACTCAACTCAGCCGACGCAAGCCACACGCACATACACTAGTCAAAAACACACACACAATTTTTAGACACTTGTATGTAAAGTGCCATGGCGCTCCAAGATATGACTCCTTCGAACAAGACACACCAAAACGCTATCCCACAAGTCAGAGTTGAGGAGTTTGCGGGGTTACTTTGGTCCACTCTGAGCTCAACTCGGGTTAAATCGTCACACAGAAGTGGCTCACCTTTAGACACATTTCTTACTATGGCGATGAATCCTTTAGAATTTACATGCCAGCTCGTGGTTAACCTTGCCTTGACCTTGAGTGGAGTGACTATTACACGACATGAGGACCAGCACAACCAGACTGCAATCAGCCACTTCATTTCCTGCTTTCATCATACTTTCTGTTTCCGAAACAATGTGAATTTTAAAATGTCTATCGCATTACATTTAAAGATGCAGTTCAAAGTTGATGCACAGAAAACCTTTGTGTGACTGGACAATTCTTTTAATAACCGTTGTCTGGAGAAATGTTGCTCGGCCAAGCACGATCCGTAACGAGGAATGTCACTTCAAATACCCCACTTCACAGCATAGCCTTGCTTTATTTCTTTCATGATTATTTCGTCGGCACCAATTAGCCCAAGCATTGGTGTTTTAGTGTTGTCTCAAGATTTCAGCAGCCGACAAGCCACGTATTTACTAGCCTTCACGCGTTAGTGACAGGTGGACAAGTTGTAGTCCTGAGCTGGAATGTGAAGCTAATTGAACTTATTCTAGGGAGAGCACCCACAGAATTGACAGGTTTAGGGGATGTGAGGGGGGGGCTACTTTATTCATTTTTTTAAATATAAAACCAGCTGAGCCAGCCAGAGGACAAAACAACTTAATGCACATGGGAATACCTTTGGTTTGTTCTAGGATATACAGGAGATTAACCTTTTTTAAATACATTGTTCTTACTGAACAAAAATCATCCCACAGAGCATGAATAATAAAAAAAAAAGTTATCCATCCATCCATCCATCTTCTTCTGCTTATCCGGGGCCGGGTCGCGGGGGCAGCAGTCTAAGCAGGGATGCCCAGACTTCCCTCTCCCCAGACACTTCCTCTAGCTCTTCCGGGGGGACACCGAGGCGTTCCCACCAGGCCAGCCGGGAGACATAGTCCCTCCAGCGTGTCCTAGGTCTTCCCCGGGGTCTCCTCCCGGTGGGACGGGACCGGAACACCTTCCCAGGAAGGCGTTCCGGAGGCATCCGAAAAAGATGCCCAAGCCACCTCAGCTGACCCCTCTCGATGTGGAGGAGCAGCGGCTCTACTCTGAGCTCCTCCCGGGTGACCAAGCTTCTCACCCTAAGGGATCGCCCGGCCACCCTGCGGAGAAAGCTCATTTTGGCCGCCTGTATCCGGGATCTTGTCCTTTCGGTCATGACCCAAAGCTCATGACCATAGGTGAGAGTAGGAACGTAGATTGACGGGTAAATCGAGAGCTTCGCCTTGCGGCTCAGCTCTTTCTTCACCACGACAGACCGATACATCGACTGCATTACTGCAGAAGCTGCACCGATCCGTCTGTCAATCCGTTCCATCCTTCCCTCACTCGTGAACAAGACCCCTAGATACTTCAACTCCTCCACTTGAGGCAAAAAAAAGTTATATGGTTCTGTATCCAGCATGAGTTTTGCAAGCTATAGCTAACTAGCATTAGCATAATCAACAGCTATCATGCTCATTCCAGTTATTGTGCTAGTTGATGCTAGTTGGATTCCTTTAAACTGTCATTCATCTGAATCTGGGGATATAGATTGAAGCCTTCATTGATGAAATCCAAAACTATCCCTTGGACATTATTTTCTTTAATTGTTTTAATCTTTTTGAACTTTAAGCATCTTCTAATTCCTGTAAAGGCCTGGTGAGAGCATTCTTTAAACACTGCGTGTGATGTAAGGAAACGTGATTACCTAAACCTATGTAAAAACAGATGTTAAGAGAGAGCGCGGACACCAGTTATTCTTGCAAAATTAATCTTTTTTAACCATACTTAAACTGCCAGTGTTTCATGTCAAGCTGACCTGAAAGCAGGATCAACATTGATAAACCACTGGAAATAATTCGACTTAGATGTGGTTTTGGTTATTGAGTCTAAGGGACCATATTCATCTCGTGTTTATTTCAAAAAATAAAAGCAGTGTCCTAGGGAGCCAATTAGCATATTTTTCCCACCACATAACTTCCATTTTGGTTTTGAATAAAAAGCTTATGTATATATCTTCTGGACATTTAAACTATGTATTTTTGGACATTGAAGATACATTGCAGTCCTTCAGTATTTGGACAGTTGCACACATTTCATTCTTTTGGCTCTGTACTCCAGGGGGTTACTCATGAAAGCTGGAAAAGTAATTGAGTGGGCTTTGTCAAAACAGAAATTGCGAAAACTGAGTTTTCAGCTCCAGAAAGAGAGTAATTACATGAAATCATCATATTGAGTTCTTTGATTAATGGCTGTATTTTGTAACCGACCGACATCAGCGAATTCTGGGTTTCTCCCCTAGTGATGTTCTGCCAGGCGTGTGCTACAGCCTTCTTCAGGTCCTGCTTTTTTTCTGGGGATTTTCAGTCTTGTCTTCAGCAAGTGAAATTTACGCTCAAATGGATTCAGGCCAGTTGATTAACTTGGCCAGCCAAGAACATTGCACCATTGTAATTGGCTCATTGTCCTGCTGCGAGGTAAAGTCCCATGAATGCCGAGACATTTGATTGGATCTGACCAGATGTTCCTGTACACCTCAGAAATAGTCAGAATATCGTGTCCTGAATTGAGCCAGTTCCAGTGGCAGCTAATAGGTGCCAGCCATACAGTCCCATGACTACACACCCCTTGGACTTGTTAATGTTTGTCTAAGGATTAAAAAAAACACTAACAAGTAGTTGTAGTTTGTATGGTGTAGTCTTCGGCAAATGGCCAAACTAACCAGGGCTTTCTTCTAAATGGACCAAATGGTTGACTTTGGCCTTGACTGAAGTGTTGGCCATTTCCAATTGGTTTCTTCTGACTTATCTGCATCATCAGGCCATCTCGACTTGCAATCTTCTTTGGTCCTTGTGTTTAGACACCAGTAACCAACTCCAAATCCCAAACCAAGAATCATGCTGTTACCTCTAAATGGTTAATCTGATGTGGAATTAAAGCTGAAAAATCGTACTTCAACCACATCATCATTTAATCATTTCAAGTGTTTGTGTACAGAACCAAAACAACACAGCTGGTGTCACTGTCCAAAGACATGCACTGTACATATTTCAGATGTAGAAATTGCGCTTATAGAAATGTTTCTTGCCATGACTGCTGAATGTAAGTCACATTGGATAACATTGTCAGACAGATAACCAAAATATTAAAAAGTAGACGTTTCTCACTGTGGTTTATTGATAAGAATGTTGTCATGTCCAGTGACATTGCCTGCCCTTTTGTAATGACTGACCGGGCCTTTATTTCGTGCCATTGTGGGGCAACAGATGGTCAAGGAATGTTCTACAGTGTCTTTATTTCCTGTCCTTTGCGATCTGTGGAATTTTCCATTTCATAAGAATGTGTGTGCCTTTTCCTGGGCAGTAATCCACCATATCAAGATAAAGCCCTCATTCACCCTGAACACATGGACACAGACATTTCACGGTCTGTGGACCTGTCCAGTCAAATCCTTTCGTACATCAGCTGTTGTCACAGAGCAAATACAGATACCCCACCTGAAACCCCAGAGAGCAACTTCAGTAACCAGTAACTTGGAAAGGTTAATATTCTGTTAACTCATATCCAAATGACTTTAGCTCATCCAGCTTTCAGTTGTATATGGCCAAAGTTTGAATGAAAAATAACGAAATCTCACTCAGAAAGTTGGGACGACAAATACAAAAAATACAAAAATCACTGACATGCTGGGGCATGGGAGCTGGCCAATCAGCAGTTTAGGTAAAGATGCAGTGGCCAATTAGCAATCTACTCACATTGTAAGACTGGTGTAGAGAACCATAACACTCAATTATAGGTCAAATGGTTGAAAACACTGCAGTAACTTTAAATAACCAATGTTACATTAAAACTAGCATGCAAAAATCCAATAGTATGAAACATGACAGAAGAGTTACTTGAAGGTTAAAAGAACAGGACAGGTGTGGAGCTGAACAGACAGTATATCGCCCCCTGCCGGTCAGAAGAGAAACAACACCCTTACAGGCAAAGTATTCTTTAATGATATCCACACATTAAGGAAGGCATACAGGCTTTAAGATAAGAATATTATTTAACATTAAATACATTGATCGAGTATCATAAAAATGGCCGTATTGCCATGTTCCACAATGAGAACATCTACTTCGGAACATTGAATACATTATTCTCTGCAATGCTTTCCTCACGGAAACAAAACATTTTATTTACTTCACTACACCTAATCCCTCTTTCAAGTCAGAGTTCTATGGGACTATAACAGCTACAGTATAAAAGAACGACAGCAAATTAAAAGGAGCGCAGGCAGCATTGCTGATAACACCATGTTCTTCTGTCCCAGGCCCTTAAAGAAAGCTTCAAGCAGACCCAAACTGGGCTGAGCTTAATCTGTCCTTCCACACGGTTCTTTGTTATGGTTTAGGTTGCCAGAGAGCAGCTGTGATGGCTGGCAGAGAAGCAGAATAGGAGTGATGATTGGCTCTGCTAAGCCTTTTACATCATGATAATAAAATGCCAGCATGGACAGAGTGACCACAACAAAGGTGATCGACTCTTCAATGCGCCATTAAGGCCCAGGAGCCAGCTCCATGACCCCACCCCCCAAACCAGCCTGGACGCGATCAGCGGGAAACGTAACGCTGACCTTAAGCCGACCTGGATCCTCCAGGAAGAGATGAGAAGCACAGTTCATGTAGATAGTATGGAAAGTGCAGTGAGTGCTGACAGACACAGTCACAACCCCGAAGAAAGACCTTTCATCCCTAGATCGCTTTAAACACAGTAAGGCACGCTGTGTGTGTGTGTGTGTGTAAATCTTGGGAGATTAAGGGTGTGCAAAAATTCTCCACCTTGCAATAATTGTGTGTGTGTGTGTGTGTGTGTGTGTGATGGGGTAGGGCGTGTGTGTTCACGTGTTCAGGGGTAGGCGACAAAATTAGCAGGGAATATTCCGGTCTGCCCGTTCAGGGTCCCCTCCCACCAGTCATACTGTGACTCCGTCTTGGTAACCACGGTGATCTCGTCGCCAGGGTTGAAGCTCAAGTCGCCAGGCTGTTGCCCTGTGAATGGGTGTATCGCCCTGACGACTACAGGCTCATCGTCCCATGCCCTAAGCCCACCTAGGAACCAGGGACAATCATGTCAGGCAGCGCATTCAAAAATCAACCGCCTGCGAAACGTTTCAAATGTTGACCAATGTGTGAAGGAATAGTTTCAGCTTCACATGCTGAATATTAAACCTTTATTTTCGACCATCTGTAATGTTGACAAGTACAATGATTTCTTTTTTATATATTTTTGTAATGTGGGGTGCACATATAATATCACAAATGTATATTTTATAGAGATTCTCGTGAAATCACACATACCGTTGTCCTTCTGGGCAGTTCTTGGACTGCTCTTATAGGACCCTGGAACACAAGAAACAATACTTCAGAAGACGCCCCCCCCGTGTCACAAACACTGAGCCTGTCTCACCACTTGAGGGCAGTACCAGCACAGTGAGAGGGAGAGATTAAAAGCTTTATCTTGGCCAAGTTTCTCTTGTAAATCTCAGTGTAACCTTTCTGGTTAAGCAAAAGATCAACAAAACAAAAAACAATATTACGGTAGCTAGCGGATCACATTACCCAAAGTGCTTTGAGAAGGCGGTATGTTTATTTTGGCGGGACTTGAGGTCACAGTTTAATACGTCACCTGGACATAAACATATCTGCCATCACCTCACACCTGCAGCAATAACACGCACGCACACAAACACACACGTCGACATTGGTTTGTGCTTTTGGCTGTCACCCACTGTGTAAAAGAAAGCATTCCTCTTGTCACTGAGCTGCTGAAGAATGATCAAACAATTGTGTCAGCAGTATAGACAGCCATTAGCAGGAGAAAATGTGACTGTGTGTGTGTGTGTGTGTGTGTGTGTGTGTGTGTGTGTGTGTGTGTGTGTGTGTGCTTGAAAGAGTCAATACTGGATTCAACCTGTCTTCAATTCACATGATGGATTTGTTTTGTTTTTGCTTGGACACGCCAAACCTATTCCTGGATATCTACTCTCCTGTAGGTTTTAACTCCGCCCCTGTTCCTGAAGGGGATCTACCCTCCAACCTAATTCAGCTGATAAGCATCAACCATCACACTGATAGAACCAGGTGCTCTAGATTAAAAAGAGTACATTCCTGTAGGACGATCTCCAGGAACACGGTTGAAGTTCAAACTTACCAGGATCTCCCCAAATCCATTTAGTGGAGAAGGATAAGGCGGGGGTGGGGGGGGGGGCACTAACCTGCGCTGTCGGATTTAAAGGCAGAGACACTTGGATAGAGGGAGGGCTTCACCGCTAAAACAGACAACACAAAAACAGTCAGTCAGAGGAAAGTGCGGCAAGAGTGAGGAGGATCCCGGCCAACGCGCATGTGAACTCCCACATATGTAACGGTGTGCACGTGCGTGTCTGTTACCCTCAGTCATGTACGCGCTGGCAGATCTCTGTGAGGCAGGGGCTCTGGGTCTCACTGGGGCTTTGCTGGACTCTATAGCCTGGGTGATGTAGGGACACAGAAGCACAGGGCATACAGACACACAGTTACAGATCTACCCTCTGTGTTGGGAGCTTAGTTGACCACTATGTGGTGGTGTTTTAGTACCTTCTGTCCTAATTGCTTGGCCGCCCACTCGATGTTGTATTTTTCTGCGTAGCTGTCCAGTATAGCGTACAGGTCATGAGCTTCGGGGGGAGGTTCTACATCCCCGTTCAATATGGCCGACGCACGGATCTCCTGAGAGTAGAACCTAACACACACACACACACACACTTAAATCATACTTCCAAGGACAAATTCTGCCAAAAAGATTTGAATAATACAGTAGAATCATGAGTTAGTCAATGAAAGTTAATCAGAACTTTCCAAGACAAATCTTCTATGTATGCAAAAGCACATTGTACCTAGGGTTAACGGTCCATATACATCAGTACCAGTATTAACCTTTTCAGCAATTTGAGCTACAGTAGCTGGTCTGTTGGATCGGACCACATGGGCCAGCCTACACTCCCCACGTACATCAATGGGCCTTGGCCGCCCATGACCCTGTCGCCGATTCACCGCTTTTTCTTTCTTGGACCACTTTTGATAGGTACTGACCGCGCCAGACCGGGAACACCCCACAAGCGCTGCAGTTTTGGACATGTTCCGACCCAGTCGTCTAGCCATCACAATTTGGCCCTTGTCAAATTTGCTCAGATCCTTACACTTGTCCATTTTTACTGCTTCTAACATCAACTTTGAGGACAGAATGTTCACTTCCTGCCTAATATATCCCACCCACTGACAGGTACCATGATAAAGAAGTTATCGGTGTCATTTAATTCACCTGTCAGTGGTCATAATGTCATGGCTGATCAATGTATATGCTAACAAAATATATGCTACTGTATTCAGCCATTTCACAAGTTGTCAAAAACAATAGTGTAATACTACATTGTATTGATGTTCCCCTCCCTACAACCAATCAAGTTGAGGACTGGCAATTTTGACTATTATAACTGACCCCTAACATTAACCTAACCCTAAAGTTAACTTTATGCCTGATATTAACCTAACCTTAACCCATAATTCTAACCCAGAAATCCCAAATTCTGAACCTAATCCCAGGACAGATAGTGGGGGCTGGCCAAATGGCCTCGTCGCAGAACAGGAGAACACACCCACCCACCTGCAGTTGGTGTCTTTGCGTTCGATCAGGCAGGATCCCTCCAGAGACACTCCGGCAAACAGCCCTCTGGACTTACAGTAGGTGAAGACCGCTGCAGTGCTACGCAGAGCTACGTCGGCCTCCACGTTCCTACAAAAAGACAGAGGAACTTGAATCTGGATGTTCAGAGCAGGGCTGCCCCACCTCTGGTCCCCCAATACCCCAACAGCACACGGACGTACACAATTCAACCCTGACAAACAGCTGATAGGTTGAATCACAAGTGTTTGCCCAGGTGTTTTGGGACACAGATGGGGAATCCTGGCCTAAATTATGAGTGACACCACGCAGTGGTTAACCGTTTATTTATACATTGCATACAGTAGGTTTAAGTTGTGAGCCCTGAGGAGGGTGTGGTATATCAGCAATAAACCATGGCTGAGGGCGGTTCTTATGCAATTCAGTATACAGACATTACCTGTGGTGTTTATGAATGCACCAAGACAATTAGAATGGCACAAAGCCTGTGACATACAGTGTCGGACTTACCTAAAGCTGTAACTCTGACAGTTTTTACTTTCTATCAACTTGTGTGTGTTTGTCTGTGAACCACGTCATAATGGATCATGTGTGAGCTTTGGAAAGTCCTGACTGTGACAGACGTGAGAGTGGTGAAAAGGTGTGCATGTGTAAATAGGGGTTGCTCGTGTTGGCGCAGGTTAACTGTTGTTTGAGGGCCGGTGGAATGATCCGTGGAACAGGTTCCAAGGTGCGCGGACGCACGCACGCACGCACACTTTATTTGGAGTGACATGCCAGTCATGGTCATTAAAAAATAACGAGAATACAATTCCATATTCGAAACTTTAATAAAAAAAACTGAAATGCTCATTTGACATGAGACAAAGACTGGCTGTCAAATACCAGAATGAACCTCGCTCTAAAAATAAACTCTGGATCCTGATTGTCCTTTTGTTGAACAGTTGCATGTCCGGAATATAATTTTTTTGGGTTGAACGATTATGCAGAAAAGCAAAACCATGAGATTAGATGACTACATCCCATTATCTCGGGTTATCCTGTAAATACACGAAATAAACTTCCATTATTGCCCCACCCAGTACGCCACATTCCCCCCACCCCCCAGCTAGTACGCCACATTCCCCCCAGCCAGTACGCCACATTCCCCCCCACCCCCCAGCCAATACGCCACATTCCCCCCCACCCCCCAGCCAATACGCCACATTCCCCCCCACCCCCCAGCCAGTACGCCACATTCCCCCCAACCCCCCAGCCAGTACGCCACATTCCCCCCAACCCCCCAGCCAGTACGCCACATTCCCCCCAGCCAGTACGCCACATTCCCCCCAGCCAGTACGCCACATTCCCCCCAGCCAGTACGCCACATTCCCCCCAGCCAGTACGCCACATTCCCCCCAGCCAGTACGCCACATTCCCCCCCACCCCCCAGCCAGTACGCCACATTCCCCCCCACCCCCCAGCCAGTACGCCACATTCCCCCCCACCCCCCAGCCAGTACGCCACATTCCCCCCCACCCCCCAGCCAGTACGCCACATTCCCCCCCACCCCCCAGCCAGTACGCCACATTCCCCCCAACCCCCACGCCACGCCGCCACATTCCCCCCAACCCCCCAGCCAGTACGCCACATTCCCCCCAACCCCCCAGCCAGTACGCCACATTCCCCCCAACCCCCCAGCCAGTACGCCACATTCCCCCCAACCCCCCAGCCAGTACGCCACATTCCCCGCAACCCCCCACCCAGTACGACACATTCCCCCCAACCCCCCACCCAGTACGCCACATTCCCCCCACCCCTTTAGAGGTTCTGTGCTTAGTTGTGCCAGGGGATTACTATGTATCTGAATTCTATGCTCAAGTATCCTCTTGGATAAGAAAACTTCTGTAATATCTTCAGAAGTCCTTGAAGCAAACTTTAGGTCTGTCTGGTGAGCCCAACCGGTCCCTGTCTGAAGTCTACCCGCTTGGGTTGCGGATCTAGTTTCTGCCTGACAATTCCTGCTTTCACTGCCCACATCCCACCTGCTTGTCCCTTGTCTACCTGGTTGTGCAGGTGATCAAGATTCCGCTTGAAAACTGTTTGTTCACTCGGCACAGCAAGAGGACTGGCCACCCCTCAGTCTTTGAACATACCAGGGAGTATTTCCTGGCCACTGTGCATCAATTTCCTGTTGTTGCTTGTTCTTTGGGGTTTTAGGCTGGGTATCTGCATAAGCCCTTTGTGACTGATGATGTAAAAAGGGTTTTTATAAAACCCATATGATTGACATTGCTCAGATGGGTCCTCTCAAGAAAACTTAGGACAAATCACACATGCCAGAACACCACAATGACCCAATCTTTTACCCAAAAGTTTGCATGCTAAACTAAACTGCAGAAGTTTTAAAGAAGACAATTGATTGCAAAATGCAGTCAGTCCATCATGAATACCCGAACCTAGTTATTAATAAGTATGTCTGTCTGTGCGTACCTTCCCATTGGATAAGGGTGTCTGTCTGTGCGTACCTTCCCATTGGATAAGGGTGTCTGTCTGTGCGTACCTTCCCATTGGATAAGGGTGTCTGTCTGTGCGTACCTTCCCATTGGATAAGGGTGTCTGTCTGTGCGTACCTTCCCATTGGATAAGGGTGTCTGTCTGTGCGTACCTTCCCATTGGATAAGGGTGTCTGTCTGTGCGTACCTTCCCATTGGCCCCACAGCCACTGTACAGTTGCCCCCCAGGGTGAGGTTTCCTCCTTTGGAGAAGGAATCCACTGCCCTGCGCTGCATCAGAATTATCACCAGGTCCGATACCTAGAGAGATTAAAATAATAAGAAGACATATGAACCACTAGTGCCATCATTCACCACACTGTCCGATGAGGAAAAGCCGATGCTCTGGGGGAGGGACACAACTGGACGCTTCCTCTGAGAGGGCCACAAAGGGATTAACTGTTACCTTCTATTTATTATTTGCGTATTAATGTTTATTGTTACTGTTCACCTTGATGTTTTTGTTGTTGCTACTTTCAGACAATGACTTATTTGTGTTCTTAGTGTTAATTTTGGCGTCCCTTCAGCTTTAGCAATACGATTGTAATGGCGGTTATTGGTTTGTTTGCACTTCTTGTTCACTCGGAGCATTTTGTTATTGCCGAATATTTCTGAAAAAGCTTGTTATTGTTGTTCTTGATGTCACTTTGAATGGTGCTGTTACAGTGTAACCTCCTGTTGTTACTGTACCTTTGGCAACAGGCTGTAATAACTGTCATGCTAATAAAGCTGAATTGAATTCAGAGACAAAGCGAGCGAGAACGAGGGAGAGAGGCAGGAGAGATTTAGGGAGAGAAGAAGCTGATATTTTCAGGTCTGGTTTAATTAGCAACCTTCAGACAGCGGAGAGAACAATGGCGCTCTGATTCCCCTGCGGCTGAGACTGAACACCACGAGACTCATGTGCCAGCAGTGACTCAGCAGAAAACTGACAGGAATCAAGTTCCACACACCAAAATAGAAACACAGTGAGTCAGCTAATAGAGACAATTAACATAACAGAATATAGACACACGTCACCCGGCAGGAACAGATTTTCCTGTTGGTGCTGTAGGTATTTTAGTGGATTATTTAGATAGCTGGACTAATTGTGTTCCAACATATTAACTTTCCTAATTTTAGCTCGAGTTAACAATGCAACCGCTAGCAGAGACCTCAGGTTTAAGCAAGCGAGCGCTACCGATACCTTGTCCAACATACACAACAACAGCAGATAAGTGTTTCGGCTGAAACGTCAGTGGCGGCAAACTTTTAATATGGGAGAAAATATCCCTCAAAGGGGTGACAACGTTTGCCTAACTATGACTGGCAGAAACACAGCAAACCCCACGGTATGAGTTTAGTAGGCTGTTTTGACACAGGCTGCACCAACAAATCAGTAATGCGTGTTAAAAGTTGAAGTTATAAGGTTGGCTAGGATTTCTAAGATCTATTTTTAAGTAAGATTATCAAAGTGGTTTACACCCATGTTTCAAAACTGTAAAATGAAAAAAATCTATCGTGATGGCAGAATTTGGTAATAAAAAAAAAGAAGCTATATTTTATCCTAATCACACAGCCCTTGTTGCTGTGTGATCAAAATATCAACGTGAATTTTCTTTGAAATAAATGACACTACAACACATGGCCCAAGTGATTTGTGATCTAGTGTTTAATAAAAAAGTAGAACCGGTATTAAATGATCGAGCGGGTCAACTTACCTCAACGCCGATTTCAAACCCCCCACCGAGACCAGCGATACCGATGGCTGACGGAGCGGACCAGCCTGCAGACAGACAGGCGACAGACAGACAGGCGACAGACAGACAGGCGACAGACAGACAGGCGACAGACAGACAGGCGACAGACAGACAGGCGACAGACAGACAGGCGACAGACAGGGTTTAGTGAGCACATGTCTCTACAGTGACGATGAGTGTGTCCAATGTGTGCGCGTGTGTGCATGTGCACGTACGTCCGTCGGCCAGTCTGGCGATGACTATGCCGCTGCCACCCCGGGCCGTGATCATGAAGCCTCCTTTTATCACGGTGATGATGGCCAGGCCCTGGCACTTCGCTATTATGTTGGCTGAAGGCAGAAGAAACCATGTTAGCAGGTCCGGAATGTTAGCATGGGTGACAGCACTGACTGTTGATGTCGGTATGGACAACTCTCAACGGCTAAAACCCAGATGACATCACCAAGCCACGTTGAGATCGAGGGAAATGTTTACTTAGAGTTTGAGAGTGTTAAAATCACTTGTGTTAATAACACTTATCTAATTTTCCACCCACTGAACAACAATAAAAAGGTTTCACATGGCAATAAATCTCCATTAAATCAAGACAGTGAGAGAAAGACAAACGGGTATGAGTCAACTCAAGGCAGGTTAAACCAGCACACAGACAGCCGAGGAGGGGGAACAGGCGACAGACTTCTCTCTTGAAAAATAGATTTTATCTTAATGAGACAAAATTGTATAAAAGGTTGAAAAGAAAATAATGAAAAAAATAATTATAAATTAATATAAACACCCCGAGAAATAAGCTATTTGTGAGGGACAGGAAGAACACAAACCTGGGATGAGTTTGTCAGGCCCATTGCCTTTTGAAATCTCAGTAAATTGTCGGAGGATCTTGGCGGCTTTCTTTGCCTCTGACTTCATGTTGGATGGGATGGGGTTATTCACTGTTAACACAAGCATTTTTGTTTTTCAATATTTGAGGACAATACGCATTCCCATTCAAAATGTTTCAAAAACCTAACCCAAAAATTTTTTAACTTCTAGGTGAAGACTAGACAAATGTCCTCATCTGTCAAAATGCCCCTTTGTTTATTATGAGAGGACATCTGGGTCTCACTAGGTAAACAAATACAAAGATACACATTCTGTAAATGGCTGAGTAATGAAGTGATTTCGATTTGTGAGGTCAGGACAGGATTGGTCCTACAGTACTAGCCCAGGGCATGCCAAGTGAAAAACAAAAACTTTGTTCACCAAAAATGGTGGCAGGCCAAAGAAATTAAATAAAATTAAACTATCAACTCCCCTCGGGTCTAGACACTTACCAGAGTGGTGTTTTCACTCCATTAAAATGTTATTACTATTTCCTATTAGACAAAGCCATTTTCTATTACTTTCCCTTTGACAAAACCAGGATGACCACACTCTGATCGTCTGATGGAAAGCATTTGACTAAACCTATTGCTTGAAGGGCAGAATAAAAATAAAATGAAAAGAAAAGTACTCCAGCATCGTACATCACCCCAATTAAGGCCTTGGTGAGCACATGGGCCATAAAACTGAAGGAATAATTAGTTTTGAATTATTTATTGTCCCATCTTTCTAAACTAAACCAACCAGATGCCTTCGGTATTCCAACCACAGGATTACAGCCATGTACCAACCAACCAAACAGGCCAGACATGATGCCTCTCACATATGTAACAACGTCAGGATGGAACCTTAACGACAATAGAGACACAGATCACCTGGGACCAGATATCAGGATGAAATCAGTCACCCAGTTATTGAAACGCAGAGTTAACTCATATCCACCAAAGGGAGATGGGAAAGAACAGCATTTTGGTTTTGTGACCCGGGTGGTGAAGTGACATTTTGACAAGCTCAGATCTCATGAAATCAGACAGAATTTCTGGCCACAGAGTGGACCAATAGCGCCGAATTTAGGTCCTGGAATATACCGAAAAATACATTTTAAATCGAAGCCCCAGAGAAGCACACCTGTGCTTCAAGCTCAATCAAATGTATTTGGATTAGGGCTGCACAATTTGGATAAAATACTGAATCGCGAATACTTTGACAAATATTGCAATTACGGTTATGATTTGCGATTTTCAAACATGAAACGGCGTAGGTAATCCCACTTAAAAATGGAGATCATAGCCTACAATGTGCTATTAAACTGAATAAAAATCTAGTTAAAATGCTTTCTATATTACACTTCGTACCAATTTGAAGGTGCAGCCTGTGTCGAACAATCTGTTTAACTGCTCATTTAATGCAGTGGCGTTTGCAGTGTTTGTGCCATTACCATAGACGGTTAGGCAAAATTTGCCTTGTGAGAAGCGCATATCATTCACCTTTTCAGATCTGAAAATCGCGCAAGTTGGCGATTGGGATATTGCACGTCAATATCGCAATTTTAATTATAATTCGATTGATTGTGGAGCCCTAAATGTTGATAAGCCCTTTTAACAACAGCAGTTGTCACAAAGTGCTTTTACAAACACCCAGCCTGAAGCCCTAAAGAGCAAGCAACAAGAGTTGATGCACAGTGGCTAGGAAAAAAAAACACTGTAGTAGGGTCCAAATTTAGGAAGAAATCTAGAGAGGAACTAGACTAAGGGTTGGCCAGTCTTCTGCCTGGGCCGGGTGAGGAAAAGAGTATGTAACCTTTTGGGCCACATCAAAGCTCATCACCCAAAGATGACATGGCTGACCAATGCACAATTGAAACAAAACACCAGCATGAAAATTAAGTGCCCATCAGCTCCCGTTGCATGCGGTGTTAATGTTAGCTCACAAAACACTCAAGGACCCAAAATAATCCATTACTAGAGCACCGAAAGCCTCGGGACCGGTAACACCCCTGTCCTCAATCAGGTAAAAACTCCAACCCTAATAAGCGCTTGTGATTCTCTAACTTTAGCTGGTTGACACTGACCAGCAGAATCAGGTAAGTTACAGCTGGGTCTGGGAAGCTCTCCAGGAACAGGGTTGATGAGCTCTGATCTAACCTTTCCAGGGCAATATTAGCCCATTTGGTTAGGGGACACTCCCTGGCCCTGGGCAAACAACATCATTTGATTTCAAATCGTTCTGAATCACTACATAGGCATGCATCAATCACAAAGCTACGAAT